>NW_013572836.1:3980-5171 GCF_000499745.2 Eimeria mitis | reverse complement strand
GTTTTTATTTTCATCATACAAAAAAAAATACTGCTCTTGCTGCAGCAGCAGCGGCTCCTGCTGCTGCTGCAGCAGCAGCAGCAGCAGCAGCAGCAGCAGCAGCAGCAGGTGTTGCTGCTGCAGACACTTATTGCTGCTGCTGCTGCTGGAGCTCCTGCTGCTTCTGCATCTGCTGCTGCTGCTGCATCTGCTGCTGCTGCATCTGCTGCTGCTGCTGCATTTACTGCTGCTGCTGCTGCATGTGCTGCTGCTGCTGCTGCATCTGCTGCTGCTGCTGCATTTGCTGCTGCTGCTGCTGCATCTGCTGCTGCTGCTGCATTTGCTGCTGCTGCTGCATTTGCTGCTGCTGCTGCTGCATCTGCTGCTGCTGCTGCTGCATGTGCTGCTGCTGCTGCTGCATCTGCTGCTGCTGCTGCATGTGCTGCTGCTGCTGCTGCATCTGCTGCTGCTGCTGCATTTTCTGCTGCTGCTGCTGCATCTCCTGCTGCTGCAGCACTAGCAGCAGCAGCAGCAGCAGCAGCAGCAGCAGCAGGAGAGTTTAATCATCGTAATCATCCTGCAAGAGTGGTGTGTCTTCATCTGCTGCTGCAGCAGCAGCATCATCATCATCATCTGCTGCTGCTGCAGCAGCAGCAGCAGCAGCATCATCATCATCATCAGCAGCAGCAGCAGCAGGATTTTTTCGCAGCAACTGCAGCAGCAGCAGCAGCACACCACCTATTATACTTGCTGCTAGCAGCAAACCCAGAAACCAAACCCCCATCGTCGGCCCGCTTAGTAAAACTAAAACAGAAAAAACAGCAACAACAATAAATGTAATTGTTAGTTTTTTTTTTGTGTTTTTTTTCTTTTTTATTTTTTTTTCTTTTATCACCATGTCTCCTGCTGCTGATTCTATCAACGATATACTCATCATACTCCTGCTGCTGCTGCTGCTGCTGCTGCTGTTGCTGCTGCTGCTGCTGCTGTTGCTGATGAGGTATTTGCTGCTGCTGCTGCTGCTGCTGAGAGAAGGTTGTGGGGGTGCTGGCAGCTGAAGCAGAGATGTGCTTACTATGCTTTGCTGCTGCTGCTGCTGCTGCTGCTGCTGCTGCTGCTGCTGCTGCTGCTGCTGCTGCAGCTGCTGCTGCTGCTGCTGCTGTCTGTTGTTTTTATTTTTTTTAAAAAATGTGAATTTTGTTGTTTTATTTG
>NW_013572836.1:3508-3880 GCF_000499745.2 Eimeria mitis | reverse complement strand
CTGCTGCTGCTGCTGCTGCTGCTGCTGCTGCTGCTGCTGCTGCTGCTGCTGCTGCAGCTGCTGCTGCTGCAGTTTGTTGTCGTTTTTCTTTTTTTTAAAAAATATGAATTTTGTTGTTTTATTACTATTTGTATTTTTACTTTTTCCGGTTGCTTTATTATTTTTTTTTTGTATTTTTTTTTGTTTTTTTTTTATTTTTTTTTGTTTTTTTTTTAGTGCAGCAACTAATAAAGACGAAGACAAAGAAGCATCTAGCTTCGCCTCATTATAAGTAGCAGCAAATAAACATTTTTGTTTTATAAAAGTATATATATAAGCGGAGAAACCCATAGGTTTCGGGTGTATAGGGAGCTCAGGTAGTATCTTATCCTC
>NW_013572836.1:2991-3408 GCF_000499745.2 Eimeria mitis | reverse complement strand
CAAATAAACATTTTTGTTTTATAAAAGTATATATATAAGCGGAGAAACCCATAGGTTTCGGGTGTATAGGCAGCTCAGGTAGTATCTTATCCTCCTCCTGCTGCTGCTGCTGCTGCTGCTGCTGCTGTTGCTGTTGCTGCTGTTGCTGCTGTTGCTGCTGCTGGTGCTGGTGCTGCTGTATTGGCTGCATTTTATGTTTTTCTGTTCTTTTTTTTCTCCTTCTCTGCTGCTGCTGCTGCTGCTGCTGCTGGTTTCCCGCTGCAGCAGCAGCAGCAGCAGCAGCAGCAGCAGGAGGAGTATGTGTATTTTTATTTATTTTATTTATAAAAGGAAAACAAATAAATAAAATAAAACGTAAAAAAGATAAATATAAACGCCGAGCCCAAGAATGCGTTGAAATAAATTTTTTAAATTTTT
>NW_013572836.1:1847-2206 GCF_000499745.2 Eimeria mitis | reverse complement strand
AAATATAAATATAAATATAAATATAAATATAAATATAAATATAAATATACATATAAATATAAATATAAATGTATAAAAAATATAAAAAAATTAAAAATAAATTAATAAAGAATAAATAACATAAATTAAGCAAATTAAAATAAATACAAATACAATATACACAAGGTTTAGGGTTTATGGTTTAGGGTTTAGAGAATTAGGGTTTAGGGTTTAGGGTTTAGGGTTTAGGGTTTACATACAGGAGACAAGCAGAGAAGAGAATTCATCTTTTACGAGTGCATGCAGCTGCTGTATTTGATTATTATTTACATTTATATAATTTGTTGCAGCAGCTGTGTTGCTGCTGCTTCTTGCTGCTG
>NW_013572836.1:1434-1747 GCF_000499745.2 Eimeria mitis | reverse complement strand
CTGCTGCTGCTGCTGCTGCTGCTGCTGCTGCTGCTGCTGCTGCTTGCTGCTGCTGCTGCTGCTGCTGCTGAGGTATTATAATTTATATCTATTGCATGCAGCAGCGAGCTGATGAAAACTTTTTCTCTGATTGTTTTTTCTTTGAGTATAATATCTTTTTGTTTTTTTTTTTGTTTTTTTTTTTCTGTTTTTTTTGTGTTTATATTTTTATTTATTTTATTGTTTATTTTACTTAAATTTATTTCTCTATCAAAAGAACAAAAAGAAAAATCAAAACTAAATAAAATAAAACGAAAATATAATAAATCTACGT
>NW_013572836.1:1257-1334 GCF_000499745.2 Eimeria mitis | reverse complement strand
CTGCTGCTGCTGCTGCTGCTGCTGCTGCTGCTGCTGCTGCTGCTTGCTGCTGCTGCTGCTGCTGCTGCTGCTGCTGG
>NW_013572836.1:932-1236 GCF_000499745.2 Eimeria mitis | reverse complement strand
TTATAAATTAATAAATATATAAATTTATAAATATATAAATTAATTACGAGAAAAAAAAACAAAAAAAAAAATATATTTATGTATTTATACGTACACCAGGAGCTGCATATACACCTGAAAGCAGATAATCTTATACACAAAAAAAAAATAAAAAAAAAAAAAAAAAATAAATAAATAAATAAATAAATAAATATGTTAATAAATAAATAAATAAAGAGATAAACCAACAAAAAAAATAAATAAATAAATAAATTAAAAGGCAAAAAATAAAAAAACGAATAAGTAATCTAAACCCTAAACCCCT
>NW_013572835.1:4507-4722 GCF_000499745.2 Eimeria mitis | reverse complement strand
TATATATATATATATATATATATATAGTTTATCTTATTATAATATATATCTATGTATATATTATATTACTATTGTGTATTTTATCATCATAATGGTCCTGAGCTACGGTGATTTAGATGCTGCTTATGCATGCTGCTGCTGCTGCTGCTGCTGCTGCTTCATTTGCTATTGCTGCTGCTGCTGCTGCTTCATCTGCTTCTGCTTCTGCTTCGGCT
>NW_013572835.1:4127-4327 GCF_000499745.2 Eimeria mitis | reverse complement strand
GTTTTCAGGATATTTCCCCACAGCGGGATAGTGTATTTTTCTTTTGATCATTATTTGCATTTATTAAATTCAATAAACAAAAATAAACAAAACACCAATCGGCTACTTGCTGGCGCTGCAGCAGGTACGCGCAGCAGCAGCAGCAGCAACAGCAGCAGCAGCAGCAGCAGCAGCAGCAACAGCAGCAGCAGCAGCAGCAG
>NW_013572835.1:2961-3313 GCF_000499745.2 Eimeria mitis | reverse complement strand
TCTTCATACACTCTCTTATAAACAGGTATTTTGTTTTTTTTATTTTTTTTTTTATTTTTTTTTATTTTATTTTATTTATTTTTGTTTATTTTGTTTGTTTGTTTGTTTGTTACTCTTCATACACTCTCTTATAAACAGGTATTTTGTTTATTTTTTATTTTTTTATTTATTTTTTATTTTTTTATTTATTTTTTATTTTTTTGTTTATTTTATTTGTTTGTTTGTTTGTTACGCTTCATACACTCTCTTATAAACAGGTATTTTGTTTTTTTTATTTATTTTTTTATTTTTTATTTTTTTATTTATTTTTTATTTTTTTGTTTATTTTATTTGTTTGTTTGTTTGTTACGCT
>NW_013572835.1:0-639 GCF_000499745.2 Eimeria mitis | reverse complement strand
GCTGCTGCTGCTGCTGCTGCTGCTGCTACCCCTCCTTCTCCTCCTTCTCCTCCTTCTCCTCCTGCTGCTCTGCTGCTGCTGCTGCTGCTGCTGCTGCTGTTGCTGCTGCTGCTGCTGCTGTGTATAGGAGAAGCAAGGGAGTTTCGGTGCTTTGCATGCATTTGCATGCGGCGGCTTTGCTGGGGCTGTTGCGCAGACAGCTGTTTATCCTCTAGACACCATAAGAAAATATATGCAAATACAAACTTTTTTAATTAAATATAAAGTATATTTATTTATATTTATTTATTTATTTATATTTATATTTATTTATTTATTTTTATTTATTTATTTAGTTTTTGTTTTGTGTTTGTTGCTGTTTTTGTTCTGTTTTTATATCCTCTAGACACCATAAGAAAATATATGCAAATACAAACTTTTTTAATTAAATATAAAGTATATTTATATTTATTTTTATTTATTTATTTTTATTTATTTATTTATTTATATTTATATTTGTTTACTTATATCTTTTGTTTATTTATATTTATATGTATATTTATATTTATCTGCATATTTATATTTATATTTATACATTTATATATATATATATATATATATATATATATATATATATATATATATATATATATATATATA
>NW_013572834.1:3626-4903 GCF_000499745.2 Eimeria mitis | reverse complement strand
GTGTTTTTATGTGTATGTATATATACCCTAAACCCTTAAAAAAAAAAAAGAAAACTAACATATCGCCATAAACCCTAAACCCTCATACTGCAAATATATTGATGTATATGGGTTGTTGGGTTTATAATAGCGGTTTTGTGGTTTAGGGTTTAGGGTTTAGGGTTTAGGGTTGTGTTGATGATTGTATTGAATTGCACATTTATATTTAGTATTAATTTTTGTTAATTTATTTTATTTTATTGCATTAATTTATTTTTGTTTGCAACTGAAAATATAAAACTTTTTCTTTCTCTTCTTCTGCTGGAGCTGCCTATACACCTGAGCGGGCGGTGGAGCTGCCTATACACCTGAGCGCGTGATGGAGCTGCCTATACACCCGAAATTTTTGCATTTTTTTTTGTGGTTTCAGCAAACTCCCGAGTATTTACAATTAAATTATGGAATGAATTTATCAGAATATAAAAATATTTATTTAATTGAGTTTCTACATCGATGGATAGCCAGAGGGTTGGGGCTCTTCTTTGGTGCTGGCCTCGCAGCTTGTGCTATCAGCAGATGCATCCGCCGCCCTTTAGCTATTAAACTCGCTCGTAACCAAACCCTAAACCATAAACCCTAAACCCTAAACCCTAAACCCTAAACCCTAAACCCTGAAGTAGATTACTTAACCCTAGATTTCGTCTATAAACCCTAAACCCTAATTTTCTCAACAGGAGGAGGGTTTAGGCCGAACGAATTGCAGCCAAAACCCCTTCATTCAAACCTAGAAAGGGTAAACTCTAGGGTTTAGGGTTTAGGGTTTAGGGTTTAGGGTTTGTGTGCTCAGTCTGCGGCATGTTTGGGGGCATCCAGGGCCTCGTAGGCTGGTGGATGGTCCGCTCGGGTTTCCAAGAGCCACAGACAGAAGTCAAAACCCCCCGGTAAACCCTAAACCCTAAACCCTAAACCCTAAACCCTAGGAATTTTTTTTGTAGTGCCTGGAGGGCAGGCCGTCATATATGATATTCTATACACCGCGAGAAACACTAAACCCTAAACCCTAAACCCTCGTTGTCTAAAGCTTGCCAGCGGGGTTGTGGGTGCGTTGATGGCGTCATTAGGGTTTAGGGTTTAGGGTTTAGGGTTTGTGTGAATGTTTTTTAGGGTTTCTCCTTATCGTTTAGCTTTTCACTTAGT
The DNA here is from genome assembly GCF_000499745.2 of Eimeria mitis. Taxonomy (NCBI): domain Eukaryota; phylum Apicomplexa; class Conoidasida; order Eucoccidiorida; family Eimeriidae; genus Eimeria; species Eimeria mitis. Next base: position 3,727 of record NW_013572834.1, on the reverse strand, counting down.
AATGGCTGGGGGTTTGTACACCGCCCTGCTGTGGCAGACGCTGACGTTGCTGCTGCCGGCACCAGCAGCAGCAGCAACAGCAGCAACAGCAGCAGCAGCAA
>NW_013572834.1:2804-3526 GCF_000499745.2 Eimeria mitis | reverse complement strand
CCTGCTGTGGCAGACGCTGACGTTGCTGCTGCCGGCACCAGCAGCAGCAGCAACAGCAGCAACAGCAGCAACAGCAGCAGCAACAGCAGCAGCAGCAGCAGCAGCAAGAAAAGATGCTCATAGGTTTGCTGCTCTAGCAGCAATCACCTTCAGCTCGGGGGCTTTCGTTGCCGGCAACGATGCAGGCAGATGCTGCAACACCTGGCCAAAGATGGGGGACCAGTATAACCCTAAACCCTAAACCCTAAACCCTAAACCCTAAACCCTAAACTGTAAACCCTGACGTGGACCTGTCGGTGTGAAACCCTAAACCCTAGCGTTTGATTATATGAAGCTGTTATCTAAACCCTCAGAAATCCCCTTTCCTTCATCTACAATTGCTCCTCTAGGGTTTAGGGTTTAGGGTTTAGGGTTTAGGGTTTGGGGTGTATGTGCAGCTGGGTTCCCCCTGAGGTGTACGTACAGCCGATGAGAATTTGGCGTTTTTTTGAGAACCCCGAAACAGTGCAATTCATTCACCGTCTGTTGGCCTACTGCACTTTTGTTTTTTCTTTTATTCCGCTCCTTAGATACAAACACAAACCCTTGCCCCCTGCTATCAAGGTATTTAGGGTTTAGGGTTTAGGGTCTAGGGTTTAGGGTTTAGGGTTTGGGGTATGAAGCGTGCGTTGAGAGTTCTGCATTTGTTTCTGCGTTTTATACACTCTTGATAAAGAAAAAAC
>NW_013572834.1:1587-1944 GCF_000499745.2 Eimeria mitis | reverse complement strand
GCTGCTGCTGCTGCTGCTGCTGCTGCTGCTGCTGCTGCTGCTGCTGCTGCTGCTGCTGCTTCTGCTGCTGTTGCTGCTGTTGATGTTGCTGCTGCTGTTGCAGCCGCAGCAGTGGCTGCAGCCGATGCTGCTGCTGCTGCAACTCTTTCTGTTGTTGCTGCTGCTGCTATACTAGCATCAGCAGCAGCAGCAACAGCAGCAGCAGCAGCAGCAACAGCAGCAGTAGCAACAGCAGCAGCAGCAGCAACAGCATTCCCTTTGTTGAGGGTTTAGGGTTTAGGGTTTAGAGGATTGTTTCTGTTGTGTGTTTGTGTGTATGTACAGGCTGGGGGTTTGCTGACGGTAAGCAGCGCTATC
>NW_013572834.1:963-1512 GCF_000499745.2 Eimeria mitis | reverse complement strand
CAGAAGTTGCTGCTGCAGCTGCAGCAGAAGTTGCTGCTGCAGCTGCATTTGTTTCTGGGATATGTTTACCTCTATTTGTCTCTTTTGTCATATTGCTTAGCATCTCTCTTCTTACGTGTTTCGATACAAAAGGGTTTACGGTTTAGGGTTTAGGGTTTGAGCTGCTGAGGTGTACGTACACTGCAGATGTAGCAGCAACTATAACCAAATCAACAAAAACAGAAACAGAGAGAGAAACAGATAGAGAGAGAGAAAGAGACAGAGACAGAGAGAGAGACAGAGAGAGAGAGAGATAGAGGCAGAGAGAGAGAGAAAGAGACAGAGAGAGAGAAAGAAAGAGACAGAGAGAGAGAAAGAAAGAGACAGAGAGAGAGAGAGAGAAACATAAACAGAGAGAGACAATCTGCTGCATCTGTCTCCTTTTGTCCTTTGTCTCTGTCTCTCTCTGTTTCTCCTTCTATCTCTCTATCTCTCTCTCTCTCTATCTATCTCTTTCTTTGTCTCTGTCTGTCTCTGTCTCTCTCTGTGTTTGTCTGTTTGTCTGTCTCC
>NW_013572833.1:5097-5178 GCF_000499745.2 Eimeria mitis | reverse complement strand
AACCCTAAACCCTAAACCCTAAACCCTAAACCCTAAACCCTAAACCCTAAACCCTAAACCCTCAAAATTTAAGGAAAAAAA
>NW_013572833.1:4110-4252 GCF_000499745.2 Eimeria mitis | reverse complement strand
ATTGGGGTCTCCGTTGCTGCCGCAGCCGGCGGTGCAGCTGCTGCCTGCTGCTGCTGCTGCTGCTGCTGCTGCTCCTGCTGCAGCAGCAGCAGCAGCAGGAGGGGGTGCAGCAGCAGCAGCAGAAACAGAAACAGCAGCAATA
>NW_013572833.1:2633-3267 GCF_000499745.2 Eimeria mitis | reverse complement strand
TAACCCCACTCTCTCTTTCTTTGATATTACACTCCTAGCCCCGGCAGGGCTCCCGTAAGAAAAAAAAAAAGGGTTTAGGGTTTAGGGTTTAGGGTGAAGGGTGAAGGGTTTAGGGTTTAGGGTTTAGGGTTTAGGGTGAAGGGTGAAGGGTTTAGGGTTTAGGGTTTAGGGTTTAGGGTGAAGGGTGAAGGGTTTAGGGTGAAGGGTGAAGGGTTTAGGGTTTAGGGTTTAGGGTTTAGGGGGTTGGGGGATAGTGTTTCTATATAATCAATGAATATATTTTATTTATTGGTTTATATATTTATATATTTATATATTTATATATTTATATATTAATTTACATATTTATACATCTATATATATATTTATTTATTTATTTTATTTTTATTTATTTATTTTTTTTTTTTATTTTTTTTTATTAGGCCACTGCGGCGTTCTTCTCTGCCTCTGCTTTCGAGCCAAACCGCCGATGTCTGTCCCCGCACCACTTTAAGGTAAAATTAGGGTTTAGGGTTTAGGGTTTAGGGTTTAAGGTTTAGGGTTTAGGGAGATATAATATAGTGTATTTAGGGTTTAGGGATGGTTTAGGATTTGTCGTTTATGTTTATGTAAGCAGAAGAAAAAAATGTTGTGT
>NW_013572833.1:1184-1442 GCF_000499745.2 Eimeria mitis | reverse complement strand
AAAAAAAAAAAAAAAAAAAAAAAAAAAAAAAAAAAAAAAAAAAAAAAAAAGAAATGCTGCAGCTGTTATACGGTAATCTATAAAATAAATATTTTTTTTTTCTTTTTTTTTAAGTGCATATATAAACCAAATCAAAAGTTTTATTTATTTATATTTATTAGTTTATTACTTTCTTTTTGTTTATAAAAAAAACAAATAATTTATTTATTTATATTTATTTTAATTTATTTTTTTTTTGTTTATATAGGCCCCTTTCTG
>NW_013572833.1:449-1084 GCF_000499745.2 Eimeria mitis | reverse complement strand
TTTTTTTTTTTTTTAGTGCATATATAAACCGAAGCAAAAGTTTTATTTATTTATATTTATTAATTTATTATTTTCTTTTGGTTTATAAAAAAAACAAACAATTTATTTATTTATATTTATTTTAATTTATTTATTTTTTTTTGTTTATATAGGCCCCTTTCTTACTGCTTTATGCTGGAATCCTTTGGCTGCTATTGCTGTATAAAAATAAATATTTTTTTTTGTTTTTTTTTGTTTTTTTTTTTGTTTTTTTTTGTTTTTTTTTTCTTTTTTTCTGCTTTTAAGTGCACATATAAACCCAAACAAACTCTGTATTTATATTTATTAATTTATTTATTTATTTTTGTTTTTATAGGCCCCTTTCTTACTGCTTTATGCTGGAATCCTTTGGCTGCTATTGCTGCATAAAAATAAATATTTTTTTGTTTTTTTTTGTTTTTTTTTTGTTTTTTTTTCTTTTTTTCTCCTTTTAAGTGCACATATAAACAAAAAAAAGCAGTTTATTTATTTATATTAATTTATTTCTTTTTTTTTGTTTTTATAGGCCCCTTTCTTACTGCTTTATGCTGGAATCCTTTGGCTGCTGTTGCTGTATACGGCCGCTCTGTTGACGCCTTTTGCCTCATTTCTTCGCT
>NW_013572833.1:0-349 GCF_000499745.2 Eimeria mitis | reverse complement strand
CTGCATAAAAATAAATATTTTTTTGTTTTTTTTTGTTTTTTTTTTGTTTTTTTTTCTTTTTTTCTCCTTTCAAGTGCACATATAAACAAAAAAAAGCAGTTTATTTATTTATATTCATTTATTTATTTATTTTTGTTTATATAGGCCCCTTTCTGACTGCTTTATGCTGGAATCCTTTGGCTGCTGTTGCTGTATACGGCCGCTCTGTTGACGCCTTTTGTCTCATTTCTTCGCTCATACACAAAAACGTACCCCCACAAAAAATACACTTTATACTGCCCCCAAGGTATTTATATATATATATATACATATATATATATATATATATATATATATACATATATATATA
>NW_013572832.1:4131-4638 GCF_000499745.2 Eimeria mitis | reverse complement strand
ATTTATTAATTTATTTATTTATTTATTTTTATTGTATTAATAATAATTATAATAAATATATTTATAGATAAAGGGTAAGATGAATACAAACAAAAAGAAAGAAGAAGGGCCCATACATTTCTGCTGCTGTTTCTGCATGCACACAGCAGCAGCAGCAGCAGCAACAGCAACAGCAACAGAAACAGCAGCAACAGCAGCAGCAGCAGCTGCTGCTGCTGCTGCTGCTGCTGCTGCATGCATGCATGCATGCACAGCCCCGTTGTGTGCGTTGCTAGCTGCGGCAGAAGGCGGCCGTTTTTTGTTTTTTTTTTGTGTGGGGCTGCTGATGGAGGTGCCTATACACCCCAAAAAGAAGCAAAAAAAGAAAGAAAAGAATACACATTGAGTGCAGCAAGAAGCGAGGGTTTAGAGGGGAGCGCTATAAACCCTAAACCCTAATAAACCCTAATAAACCCTAATAAACCCTAATAAACCCTAATAAAACCTGCGTTATATAAAGAGAAAAAT
>NW_013572832.1:880-4031 GCF_000499745.2 Eimeria mitis | reverse complement strand
TTTTGTTTTTTTTTTTGTGTGGGGCTGCTGATGGAGGTGCCTAAACACCCCAAAAAGAAGCAGCAAAAGAAAGAAAAGAATACACATTGAGTGCAGCAAGAAGCGAGGGTTTAGAGGGGAGCACTATAAACCCTAAACCCTAATAAACCCTAATAAACCCTAATAAACCCTAAAAAACCCTAATAAAACCTGCGTTATATAGAGAGAAAAAGATGAAAAATAAATAAATAAATAAAAATAAATAAAATAATAAATAATATTTATTATTTATTTATTTATTTTAATCAAAATTATATACAAAAAAACCATCGATAGTACAAACAAACACAGGGGCTGCTGCAGCAGCAGCAGCAGCTCTCCCTCTTGGTCTGCTGCTTCTTTGTTTGTTTTTTTTGTTTTGTTTATATGGAAATATATATAAAATGAACATTTATAGACAATATAAATACAAAAGGGCGGATAAAATACCCCTTTTTCGAGTCTAGGGTTTAGGGTTTAGGGTTTAGGGTTTAGGGTTTAGGGTTTAGGGTTTAGGGTTTAGAAGCATCGCTGTATGTACACCGCAGGAGGCGTGGTTGTGGTGCTTGTCTATATTTGTTTGTGTTTATATATGTGTTTATTTGTGTTTATAAAATAAATATATTAATTTATTTTTTATTTTTATTCTTTTTTTTCTCTTTTGTTTCTATTTTAATGCATATTTCCCCCTAAAAAACACACCCGTTTCGGTCGGTGTCAGAGCGTTGCAGCTGCACATACACCCCAGCACGGCGGCTCATTTTTGTTCTTTTTCTCCGCTTTCTTTCATTTATTTTATTTCTTTTTACTTTATAATACTTTAAACAACCCCATAACACCCAAACATAACGCAGTTCTCTCTCTATAGGCCCCCTATATCTCCCTCTTCTCTCTTTCTTTTCTCTCCTTATTTCATTTATATAAAACACAAACACAAAACACAAACATATCTATTTTAAAATACACACAAAGACGAAACACCTTCTCGTCTCTCTAGCAGCAACAGCAACAACAACTGCAGCAGCAGCAGCAGCAGCAGCAGCAGCAGCAGCAACACGTCGATCGTTTCAGCCTCAGCAGCAACAAAACCAAAATTTTTTGCATCAGCAGCAGCAGCAACAGCAGCAGCAGCAGCAGCAACAGTAACAGCAACAACAACATCATCAGCACCATTAACACCAGCAGCAGCAGCATCAGCAGCATCAGCAGCAGCAACAGCATTATCAGCAGCAGCAGCAGCAGCATTATCAGCAGCAGCAGCAGCAGCAGCAGCACAAGTGTGTATAAATATATATATATATATATATATATATATATATATATATATATATTTATATATATACATATTTATATATATATCTTTTTGTATTTTTTTCTATTATAAAAGACTGCGGCCCCCACCAAAGCCGTCCAAAGAAGAAAAAGAAAAAACCAAAACAAAACAAAACGCAACAAAACAAAACAAAACAAAACAAAATAAAACAAAATAAAATAAAATAAAATAAAATAAAAGAATGGAGAGATATAAAAAACTAAATAAAATAGGCGAGGGCACCTACGGTGTTGTTTATAGGGCGGAGGATGCCGACGGTAATCTATGTGCTTTAAAAAAAATCAGACTAGAAGCAGAAGATGAAGGCATTCCATCCACAGGTTTGTTTCTTTTTTATTTATTTATTTATTTATTTTATTTTGTTTTTTATTTTGTTGTTTTGTTTGTCTTTGTTTTATTTACTTTTGTTTTTTTGTTTGGTTGCTTGGTTGTTTCTATTTGTTTTTTTATTTATTTTTATTTGTAGAAGCAGAAGATGAAGGCATTCTATCCACAGCTTTATTTATTTATTTATTTATTTATTTTGTTTGTTTGTTTTGTTTTGTTTTATTTATTTATTTATTTATGTTGTTTGTTTGTTTGTTTTGTTTTGTTTTATTTATTTATTTTATTTGTTTTCGTTTTGCTTGGTTTATTTGTTTTTTATTTTTTATTTTTTTTATTTATTTATAGAAGCAGATGACATTTAGTTTTTTTTATTTTTTTATTTTATTTTTTTTATTTTATTTATTTTATTTGTTTTGTTTTATTTGCTTTATTTTATTTATTTTATTTGTTTTATTTTATTTATTTGTTTGTTTTTATTTTTATTTTATTTTTTTTTTGTTTTATTTATTTTTTAGGGAATGAAGCAATACCTTCTACATGTCTTCTTCTTTTTTTATTTTTGTTTTTTATTTTTATTTTTTTTATTTTCTTTTTATTTTATTTTATTTTATTTTATTTGTTTGTTTATATATTTTAATTTGTTTGTGTTTATTTTATGTTTTATTTCTTTTTTGTTTATTTTTGTCTTTATTTATTTTATTTGTTGCTGTCTTCCTTTTTTAATTTTATTTTTATTTTTTTTATTTTTTTTATTTTTTATTTTTTATTTTTGTTTCTTCTTTCCGTTGTTTTTGTTGCTGCGGTTGCTGTTGCTTGTTTTTCTTTTGTTTGTTTTGTTGTTTTTTTATTTATTTTTTGTTTTTTTTTCTTTTTATATTTTTGGTTGCTCCCTTGTTGTTTGTTTTCTTCGTTTGTTTATTTTTATTTATTTTATTTTTATTTATTTATTTTATTTTAATTTATTTTTTTATTTTGTTTGTTTGTTTTGTTTGTTTTAAATTGCTATCGCTTCTTTTGTTTTTTTGTTTTTTATTTTTATTTGTTTTGTTTGTTTCTTTTATTTGTTTTCTATTTGTGTGTTCTTTATACATTTATTTATTTTTTATATTTATTTGTTTTTATTTTATTTATTTTTTTTCGTTTTTTATTTTTTTATTTTATTTAATCCTCCACTTGTTTGTTTACTGTTGTATATATTTTGCTATTTAATAAAAAATAAATAAATAAAAATAAATAAAAATAAATAAAAATAAATAAAAAATAAATAAATAAATAAACATAATTTACCTATTCATCTGTGTTAATATTTATTTATTTATTTATTTATTTATTTATTTATTTATTTATTTATTTATTTTTATTTTTTTATTTTTATTTGTTCTATCTCAATAACCCCCTAAAAAAAAATAAAAAACCAAAAAACGAAAAAAAAAAAACAAAAACAACTCCTTTCTGTATGCATGCATCTATTAA
>NW_013572832.1:0-756 GCF_000499745.2 Eimeria mitis | reverse complement strand
CAGATAAAAGATTAACTTTAGTTTTTGAGTATCTAGAAAGAGATTTAAAAGAAGTTCTCGATGAATGCAGGCGTAAGTATAATATATTTTATTTATTTGTTTTTATATTTATATTTATTTATTTATGTTTGTCTTTGTTTGTTTTTATTTGGCTTTATTTGGGTTCATCTGTGTTTTTTTCTGTTTTTTTCTGTTTTTTTTTGTTTTTTTATATCTAGAAAGAGATTTAAAAGAAGTTCTCGATGAATGCAGACGTAAGTGTTTTTATTTATTTATTTTTATTTATTTTTATTTTTATTTATTTTTATTCGTCTTTGTTTGGGTTTATTTGGGTTTATCTGCGTTTTTTTCTGTTTTTTTGTATTTTTTTTTGTTTTTTTATATCTAGAGAGATATATAAGAGAAGTTCTCGATGAATGCAGGCGTAAGTATAATATATTTTATTTATTTTTATTTATTTTTATTTATTTTTATTTGTTTTTATTTATTTTTATTTGTTTTTATTTATTTTTATTTATTTTTATTTTTCTCTGTTTGTTCTTGTTTGTCTTTGTTTGTGTTTTCGTGTTTTTTTTCTGTTTTTTTGTGTTTTTGTTTTTTTGTATATTTATAGAGACCTAAAACAAGTACTTTATGGATGCAGATATAAGTATAATATATTTTATTTATTTTTATTTATTTATATTTATTTATATTTATTTATATTTATTTGTATTTATTTATATTTATTTATATTTATTTATATTTATTTATATT
>NW_013572831.1:3169-3939 GCF_000499745.2 Eimeria mitis | reverse complement strand
CCCCCCCCCCCCCCTCCCCCCCATCAGCAGCAGCAGCAGCAGCAGCAGCAGAAGAAGAAGAGTTAGTATCCCTCCCCCTGATGACCCTCGCCAATGGAGTAACATATGCGGGGCAATGGAAAGGCAGCGTAAAGCACGGGTATGGTGTACAGAGGTGGCCGGACGGGGCTCGGTATGAGGGTCAATGGGTGGGGGGCTGCGCCGAGGGACGGGGCTTGTTTGTGCATGCAGACGGAGATTACTATGATGGGGAATGGCGCGGAGACAAAGCGAATGGTTTTGGGGTGTATAGACACCTGGATGGTAGTGAATATAAAGGGGGATGGGTTGACGATAAAAAACACGGAAAAGGAGAAGAGAGATGGGCTGATGGTTCTGTGTTTATTGGTTTATATAATAAAGGAAAAAAAGAGGGAGATGGTTTATTTATTTGGCCTGAGGGGAGTAGATATAAAGGGCAGTTTAGAAACAACCAGATAGAAGGAGAAGGAGAATACCAATGGACCGATGGTCGGTCTTATGTGGGCCAATGGTCATGTAACCGCATGCATGGTTTGGGGCTTTTTATATGGGGAGATGGAAAAACTTATAAAGGAGAATATAAACAAGATAAAAAACACGGATACGGTGTATTCACATGGATAGATGGCCGCTCTTTTGCGGGTCAATGGGTAGAGGGGAAGCAACACGGAGAAGGTACATTCACCGCCAGAAACGGAGACACCAAGAAGGGTATATGGAGGCATGGGAGGAGGATTGCATGGATTGAT
>NW_013572831.1:2662-3069 GCF_000499745.2 Eimeria mitis | reverse complement strand
TGGTGGTGGTGAGGGTGGGGGGGGGATGGGCTGCAGCAGAGGCAGGCGTCGTTGCTGCTGCAGCAGCAGCAGCAGCAGCAACAGCAGCAGCAAGTGTTGCAGCAGCAAGGCAGCAATATAGCCAATGGGAGTGGATTCCGCACACAGCACTCAAATGCTTTAGGAGCTTAATAACCTCTGCTGCTGCTGCAGCAGCAGCAGCAGCAGAAGCAGCAGCAGCAGCAGCAGCAGCAGCTGGTGCTGCAGCAGGAAGCGCAGAGGTGCGGTTTCTGCTTTGTCTTTAGGATTGGGGGGAGAAAGGAGAAAGAGAGAGAGAGAGTTTATAAACCCTAAACCCTAAACCCTAAACCCTAAACCCTTAAAGAGACAACATGCAAGAACACAGATGTATATCATTGATTCATCTT
>NW_013572831.1:2237-2562 GCF_000499745.2 Eimeria mitis | reverse complement strand
AACCCTAAACCCTTAAAGAGACAACATGCAAGAACACAGATGTATATCATTGATTCATCTTCTGCTGCAGCAGCAACAGCAGCAGCAGCAGCAGCAGCAGCAGCAGGAGTTGCTGCTGCTGCTGCTGCAGAGGATCCCCTTGCCTGATAGATAGTGCACAGATATCCCGCCGTCGTTGGCTGCTATCGAGGGTTTAGGGTTTCTAGGGTTTAGGGTTTAGGGTTTAGGGGACTGCACTGTGACTGCAGTGTTTGGGGTGTATAGGCAGCTATTTCTTTTCTTCGTTTTCTCCCTTCTTCTCTTTCTTTATAATTAATTAAATTAA
>NW_013572831.1:1215-1356 GCF_000499745.2 Eimeria mitis | reverse complement strand
CGATCATCATAAAGATAATGGATGCCGTCTCGCTTCTATTGTTTGCTGCAGCAACTACAGCAGCAGCAGCTGCTGCTGCTGCTGCTGCCCTATCAATTTCACATATCCACCAGGCCTCTAATCCGTTTGGTCTCTGCTGCA
>NW_013572831.1:939-1115 GCF_000499745.2 Eimeria mitis | reverse complement strand
GCTGCCCTATCAATTTCACATATCCACCAGGCCTCTAATCCGTTTGGTCTCTGCTGCAGCAGCAGCAACAGCAGCAGCTGCTGCTGCAGCTGCTGCTGCTGCTGCTGCAGCAGCAACAACAAAACAAAGACACATTTAAAGCCGCATGCAGCGGGCTGTACGTACACCAGCAGTGC
>NW_013572830.1:4314-4910 GCF_000499745.2 Eimeria mitis | reverse complement strand
CAAGAGCACGCGATTGTATTCTTCGCAAGACTCCAACAGCTCTGCGTACTTTTGTGCGCATTGGTAAATACGGGTCTCTCTGCGATAGCAAGGAGATCGGCGAGTCTGTGCAAATTGATTTTGCAGAGGATTTGGCAGGGTGCAGTGACCTTCAACCACCGTCGTGCTCATCTGAATTTTAGCATGCCAGATAAGCGTCGTTTGTTTAGCACAATGGTAGATGCGTCACCGATAGAGCCGGTTCACACGGTATCGGGGAGTTCTATGGGTGCCGTGGATGCTTTTGAGACCGCGCTTCTACATAAATTCAAACCATTCAGTGGCTCCGGGATTTGACTGGGTGTATCGTCAGACGGACCTTATGTATGCAACGGGTGACGCGCAAAGAAGGTAGGTCTGCACCCACTCAGTGCTGGTGTCCGTCGCGTTTCTCGACTTTCGTTTGCTGCCGGCGTTCTCCACTACGCTGGCTTCGCAGGCGTATCGGAGTGCCTGACGGTGAAGAAGAAGGGTGTGCAGACAGACCTGATGTGTTCAACGGGTGATGAAGAAGGGTATGATAATGGGACTATTCGAGGTTGTATCTGGAGCGGAGA
>NW_013572830.1:3682-4214 GCF_000499745.2 Eimeria mitis | reverse complement strand
TGACTGGGTGTATCGTCAGACGGACCTTATGTATGCAACGGGTGACGCGCAAAGAAGGTAGGTCTGCACCTACTCAGTGCTGGTGTCCGTCGCGTTTCTCGACTTTCGTTTGTTGCCGGCGTCCTCCACTACGCTGGCTTCGCAGGCGTATCGGAGAGCCTGACGGTGAAGAAGAAGGGTGTGCAGACGGACCTGATGTGTGCAACGGGTGATGAAGAAGGGTATGATAATGGGACTATTCGAGGGTGTATCTGGAGCGGAGGACAGCACATGCATAACAACTGAGAACAGGTTGCATCACGCATGTGTTTGACATACCCTCGGAGGGCAGGATTGCAACACTCTGAATTTGGTTGTGACCGTGAGCTTAGCAATCATGCTTCTCGCAGTCCCGGTAGTAGCTTGCTTAGCTAACGAGCAGCAGTCAACGTTCATACTTCTTGGACGAGAATTCCACCTTTCCTCATTCCTCTTTGACGAGAGAAGCATTCTTGTCGTATGGCTGTTACATCGCATCCACTAAGTGCAAGGC
>NW_013572830.1:2256-3582 GCF_000499745.2 Eimeria mitis | reverse complement strand
GTTCATACTTCTTGGACGAGAATTCCACCTTTCCTCATTCCTCTTTGACGAGAGAAGCATTCTTGTCGTAGGGCTGTTGCATTGCATCCACTAAGTGCAAGGTGGTACCGACCGCACGGCGCTTTCTTTACTTTTTTTGCGTCCGCCAACCGCGGACCTGCTTTTCCATTAGTGCATCATTCGATTTTATGACCTGCAGGGCCAAAGCGGTAGGCCTTTGTTAGGCACATGGCGATGCCTCTCCTATACGTAGTGACTGAAAGGCGTATCCGCTGCGGTCTCAGTCCCTTGAAGCGGGCGTTTGCCCGCGCGGCGTGAACTTGAATGCCTCACAAACGGCAAAAGCAGGTCAGCGATTCGTCTACTCGCGAAAAAGCTGCCTGGAACATTGAAGTTTTGGAAGGTTGTCGCTCAGTTATTTGGTGAGGCCCATAAGTAGATAATCTAGGACGAGCGGAACGTGTGCACCTGTTCTGGCTGTGGGGCGTGTTGCGCAGACTTAGGTGCCTTGCGGGGCCCCTTGGCGGTGCCCATACACGGCCTGTCTGGGCTGGAACGATGCCGCAGGTGTAATCGGTTCATTTTGTTGCCGTTTCTGCTTGTGTGTGCTCTTGGCAACACCCCAACAACCTCACGTGCTTGTGTAAGTATTGATAAACAAGGATGCCTACGCAAAAATTAGGGACTAGGCAACAGCCTGCAAATTGAGGTAGAAGTTGACTCGGCGGTGTGCAGCGAGTGCCAACTAGAGGAGCGCTCACATATATTTATGGATGCAAATTCCGCGTTATGCGCTTAGCAGCGTGGTAGGCGCACCACGGATAAACCCGATATGCACGAAGTACATATTTGTTATGTATTTTTCTAAAGGTACGTTCCCACAATGAATCTAGACCGTTCGTTGGCTCCGGCGCTTGGGTTGACGCATCACCTGACATGCGTTATACTTGCAAAGAGTGGTCTCCTCAGGAAGTAGGTCTGCATCCTCTTAGTGCTTGCGTGCATCCCATGTCCCGACTTGCATTCAGAGCCTACATATCACTAGACTGGCTCGGCTAGGGATGGGGCGAGGTGGAATGGGTTAGGCTGTGATCTTCAGGTAAAACAAAGATTCCTCCACCTTGAGTAACGATTCGTCTACAATAACGAGTTCCTGCCTTGGCAAATCGCGGGTGCGCTTTAAGCGTTAAGATGGCATTTAACTAGATCGTGCACGATGCCTTGGCAGAGGTACGTTTTCTCAGGGACCGTGCAACAGGCCATCAGCACAGCGTGCCGTCGCCTTCCAGCGACTGAAAGGAGGTGCTACTGCGTGCAGTAAAAGCG
>NW_013572830.1:1891-2156 GCF_000499745.2 Eimeria mitis | reverse complement strand
TGCCGTCGCCTTCCAGCGACTGAAAGGAGGTGCTACTGCGTGCAGTAAAAGCGGTTGTGCAGTGGCGTAGTACTACCGTACAAAACAGCGATTCCTTTTGAGGCGCTGTCAGTTTCTCTGGACCAGCATGTAACGCAGTATGGACGTGCATTAGTCGATTGCCGAGCTAGAACATTGCTGATCCGCCTTCCTGTTTGCAATGAGAATTGACTGGTTTCCATCAGGGCATTGTAATGTTTTGGTGTTTTATCTCATTGGAAACAAA
>NW_013572830.1:0-1791 GCF_000499745.2 Eimeria mitis | reverse complement strand
ACATTGCTGATCCGCCTTCCTGTTTGCAATGAGAATTGACTGGTTTCCATCAGGGCATTGTAATGTTTTGATGTTTTATCTCATTGGAAACAAGCGCGAGTTGTATGAATTCCCATTCTGTGGGACGTTGCATTGCACCACGTCAGTAGGAGGTGCCCGGCAAAAATATCCAATGTGATGTACAGCTATGTGACCCAGTTGGTGCGTTGAATTATTTCTAGTGTTACTCCGGATGGCCAACAAGATTTAGTCGGACACTTACGGAACCTAGAGGTTCTTTCACGATCGTCTACGCTCCACAGTAGATATGGCCACTGGTCGTTTCATGAAGACTGGGTGCAGCGCGTGCTCATTTGAATCACAAAGCAAGTCAACAGATGACTGAGCGCGAACGCAGTTCCACTTACACTTTGCTACTGTCCGTCTACACTATCCAGCGCAGCTCGCTTATTTCGGCTGTCTTCATGAGGTGCCTATGCGCATTGAGCTGCAGAGTGTCAGAACCGCTGAGGAAGCCGCGAGCGTCTGCAAAGTTGAAGCCAGGCAGCACTGAACAATCAGACTATATGATGTGGGCGTTATGGAAGCTGAAGATACATGCATGATGGTGTCCCATATCTGCGATCAAGTGANCTATATGATGTGGGCGTTATGGAAGCTGAAGATACATGCATGATGGTGTCCCATATCTGCGATCAAGTGATGCGTTAAAACCACCAACTCGTGGACGCGGCACTTAGAAGTGCGTCTTCCCCAATCTAGATTAGATGCATAGAGGATGAATCGTATTCCTGTTACATCAGAGCAGGGGCTTGTTGTTCGAGATGTTGTGCGACATGACGGGCCTTTCTACTGGGAGCCGTTCGAACGGGTTGTGTTTGTGTGGAAAGGCGGTGTGTTTCTGTGTTTCTGGCAGTGTTCGTAACGCCTGCGCTGGTGTGAGGCCCTCAATAGGAAGAATATGTAGGTTGCTGAGTGGCACTGGAGCTTGGTGAAGTGGTATGGCGGCTCAAGCGGCTACCCGCGACATGTATAGGGAGTGCGTACTCTTATTGGGCCTATCACTTTCTATAAATTCTCATTTCACGGAGTGGACACGAAAACGGTAAGATGTTCTGTGTACATCTTCTGCAACATATATTAGGCACNCACGGAGTGGACACGAAAACGGTAAGATGTTCTGTGTACATCTTCTGCAACATATATTAGGCACATGGGTGAACCATTGTATTACAGTTACCTCCGATTAGGGTCTGTGGTTAAATGCGTTGTGGCGTCTATTGGGCCATCCACTACGAACGGGGCGAACGGTTTGTCTCCATCCGTGTTCATGGAGGGAAAAGCGGTGCTTTTCTGCCAGGGTTCTTAAATCCTGTGCTAGTATCAGTTGCCCAATACGAACAACCTGTAGGTTAGCTTCAAGGCGAATGTATTGGCATTAATGGTTTTTGAAGTAGTGTGGGGTTTCTAGAGGGTTCCCGTAACATTTGTAGGGAGTGCGTACTCTGCTTGGGCTTGTCGCGTGCTATGAATTATCATTTTAGCGAGAGAACGCGAAAACGGTTGAAGGCTGGGTGCGCACTTTGGTGCTTTGGGAAGCAGACGCTTCAGGATGTGTGCTCGGTAAAGCAAGCGGCCCTTTGGCAGGTTAATTCTAATGGGCCGCCTGCCTTGCAGAGTTTTCGTCAGCAATACTGAAACATCTTAGCAACGCACGTTTACCGGGCAGGATGTACATTTCGAAAACCTTGAAGTCTTCCGTAGCAGTCTGATGCATAGAAACCAATAGAA
>NW_013572829.1:19677-19882 GCF_000499745.2 Eimeria mitis | reverse complement strand
AGAGGGCTATGCTTTATACGGAAAGCGGTTTGTCAAAGGAACACATGTGTCCCATATCGCCTCGTAGGGATGCGAAGCTAATCGCCAGGACGAACCACATACAACCGGTGACAAAAACGAATTGTAACGGAACGACTGTGAGGCGCCGTTGGGTACGGAAGAAGAAAACCCCACCTCCGAGATGTGTTCCTTCATATGCTTTGCT
>NW_013572829.1:14864-19551 GCF_000499745.2 Eimeria mitis | reverse complement strand
TACGCTGTGACCCGCCGCTCGAAAATTCTAGCAAACATTAAAAGGGGCTAGCATCAGTCCTGTTTATGTTTCCCTAGCACAAATTAGGAGCGTGAGCGCAATGCGTCTGCTGGGCTAAGAGCACGCTCGTTGTAGTGTCGGGCGGTGCAACGGCACGTATGGTTCGGCGCGGGAAGCAGGAGGAATGTTATTTTCACCTTTGCATTCTACATTTCATAATAAAGTGGTGGAGTTGAGACGATGGCTAGCCTTACCGGTTCACACAGGAGACCTGTGACGGCTGGCGACGGCGCAGCTCTGGGCATGCACAGGCCCTGCAAAGAGCGTCGCCTCACGCCCAGCGCTGCACCTAGTCTGGCTTAAATAATGTAGAATTCAATATAATCGATGGATAGCAAATATTACCATATTGGCCACTTTGTTCAAGGGTTGTGTATGGGCCTCCCTGATGCATGCATTTGCCACATTTAAAAGGCTCTACCATCCTTCCTCCCTTTGCCGATGCTTCACGCTCTGCAACCCGGGAATATAATTTAGAAGCAGCGCCAGAGAGTCCTCAGGCTCGGTGCACACGGCTTTATGCCGTGGCCAGTGCTGTACTGCGCGTTAAATCGCTAAAAGCTGTTCAACGATTCTTAGTCAAACCTCGTAAAGACCTGAGTTCGAGTTGGATTCGACGGATCACTGTACACCCGCCACGAAATATAGGCAAGCTGAACCCTTACGCGCCAAGCACCGTCTGTTTTGATGGTGAAACGCAACGGCTCCACCCAGCGCGCAGAGGGACAGGCAAAAACATAATTTGTCTCTACACTAAACAGGCTCCCCGTGCATTGTATAGCCAGGTTTTAACCTCTATTTCGCGGTAGTTAAGTGATCTGCCAGCACTCAACTCCGCCCTGATGCTCTCATCAGTCGCGAGTTTCTCGTCTGCATCGAGTGGACACCATGTAGCCAGCGGGCTTCTACACCTCAGCAGGTAGCGAAACTCCTGGCTTCCCTCAACTTTTGGATTATCCCTCTCTTAAAAGGCTTTTACTTCACAGCATGCTGAGGCCAAGGAAGGCTAGTGCAAGACCGACCACACCGGGCGCAACAGCGGAGGCAGAGCCTTCGAGGGCGGCCACGATCTGTCCCCATTGCTCCTCTCTGGATAGCACACGACGACAAACAAAAACAGTCTACTGTGGAAACAGAATACGAGAGAATAGAAGACGTAGGGCATGAGAAAACTCACGTGAAAGGCGCCTTTTCTCCATCGGTAAGTACATCAGGTACTGTCATGCAAATCAAAGCCGAAGCTTTTTCTTCTGAGCTTTGTCCCTGGGTTCCTGTCCCTTGGGCACTCGCCGCTGCAGGCGTCGTCTTAGTGCAGGTGACGACACGGCAGTCTGCACTAGCGTTCTTTGTGGGGTTGTACAAGGCCACGAACGACACATTCTCCTGTTTCTTGTACAATTCTTCCTGATCTTTGTTTGGTGGGGGCAATTCATCAAAGTTGCTGTAGGCGCCCTTCCACTTATCCACAACGGCATTGCAGTCGACGGCATCCGCATTGTCAATGGGGAGGTATGCGTATGTGCCGCTCTGGAACTCAGTTATATCGGAATTTATAGTACTTCTTGATTTTGTTGTGTTCTGGAGGCAGCAGGAGAATTTGCAAACACCGAAGTGATTTGCACAGGCAGTAAATATCCTTTGGACGGCAGTTTGAGATGTAGAAAACTTACTGGAATCAAGGCTTCGCACACAGGCTTCCACGCCCATTCAGGTTCTCCTTCTTCTGGAGGACTGCCTTCTTTAGGCAGCCTGTTTGTTGGATCAACTGCTTGCGCGAATTCGCTGAACCCAGCTGCTGCGCGGGCAGCATTGACCTCCGCGAGGCATTGGCCATCTTTTCCTGCATCAAAGAGAGCAAATTACCGTACGTTTGTGAAGAATGCTTTGCAATCAAAAACAATCGCACTGAAAATTTTGAATTCGCGGGAATCCAAGCTCGTTCGTGGGGTTGTGGCCTGCTGGCCACACTATCGGGGACTTCCCAGAAGATGGGTTCTTGTCACCCAGTCACCTAGGCAGAGCATCGAAGACCACTTTTTACTGGGAAACATACCCAAGGCTACAGAATAAGTTGGCTGCGTGGGTTCGGGATTGTCGATGGCTTTGGCCATGAAGAGGAACGAAGAACTGACGACTGTGAGCAGTTTCAGAGGTGCCATTGTCACCGTGTGGTTGTTTACGTATCCGAACACGAAGCGCCGATGCAACCCAAAAGGCCATCAGGATATATAAGCCCTATTCAAATCGCATTTACTACGACCTTGTTTGCTTCAGCGGCTTTGAGGCGGTCGGCGCCTGCGGTGCGCATGACGCCGTTCTGTTCATGGTAGGCAGGCCAGTGCACTGAGACTGTGCTATGCAGCCTGCTGCGACCCTAGCAGACGGCAAATAAACAAAAAATAATACATATTATTATTACAATACAAACGGCTCTATACAGGGTGAGGGGACACTGATACCGAAGCAATGAGCTCGCAGAACACGAAGACAAATATGCTTGTGTCTTGCACTCCCACTACAGGCATGGAGGCGCAGGCTCTTGCTGAAGAGGAGAGTGCCGATTTCTCATTCACAAATCAGTTTCCGGTTTCTTAAGAGTGTTATAATGGCTCGTAAATACATGGTTTCTGCTCTGATCGCTGAGTTGAGACAGAACGTCGGCCTGCAGCTGGTGTCCAACAGAACCTCGTTCGGCACCACGCTGTTCATACACTGTGCAGCGGCAGTAAAATTGTATGGAATGTACGGTTTCCAGTATTAATCAACATTATGTAGCCTATTTCCTTTAATTGTTGCCCATTCGGCAGAAGCCGGAAGCAATGCAAGGCAAACCGTGACCGGTTCCCCTCGATCACCCGAGACTGGCTGTAATACCACGGTGCGACTAGCACTCTCACGTAAATACACTAGACAGCCGCAGTTCGTACCTACACGGGCAAGATCCGCCGAACTAGTCGTTGTCACTAGTAATTCGAATGATTTCGTAGACAAATATTAGAGAAAAGTAGTTCTCTGTCTCGGATTTCAGTCAGATCCAAGCGCCCCAGCTTGGCGATCCGCCAGGCCGGTCGTAGTGCATTGGCACTACAATGCACCGTTGTAGATATCTAGTGGACAGAATGAGACTAAAATTTGTAATAATTAATTTAATTTAATTGATAAAACTTAAGTTAGTAAGCCAAATCGCAGGGTCACGGAAGTTAGCCGAGGATAGCCGACACCTCGTTAGAGGCAGAGGCATAGTTACCGCGGAAACGCGGGTCGGCCGTAGTCTGCTCCCCTCTCCTCTGTAAGGAACCGCTACTCTGTAACGAACCTTCCCCAGTGGGCACCAAGGTGCTGAGCTTTTGAAACGTAAGGTGGGAGTTTGCTGAGCGCCCAAAGAATGCAGCTCGTAGTTTAGAACCAGAAAGATGAACGCATTGAGAAGTCCTCCTCCAAGCATCTTCCCTTCTGTGTTGAGATTTCATCAGTTTCTCGTGGTTTCTGCTCTTTCAACCATGCAACCTATTCGTTCGGCTCTGCCTTGAAGGGGATGTTCCGCAGTGCTCGTAGCCGGCCTGCGAGGCACTGGTGAGTGTGTAGACCTTGAAATACGGCAGGTCAACGCACAAAACAAAGATATCTGAAATGTGGTTCTTCAATTGTTTCATTGGCGCCGCTTAGCTGCAATGTGTTGAGCGGGGGAGCATCCATGTCTGGCACAATCGGCTCGCAGGACCAATGGTCTGACCACTGGAACTGCAAGCCAACTTTTCTGTGCAGCCCATCGGGAATACTGTATTCCTTTGTTTCAACATTGTATCAAGCACTAAGGGGCAACAAGTACACTTACTTGTGTTCCCTGGCACGAATCACTTGCATGAACGTCTTCCGACCGCCGGGCTCCCAGAGCGCCTGATCGGGCGCGGTGTGCGAACAGGGCATAGGCACTTGTGATTTGCCTCTGGAGGCAGGAAGATGCTTGTTATCACGTTTAAATAGTGCGCTTCATACACAAATAGCAGAATGACTGGCGTTCTGATGATTGCTCTCCATACGACTGTGCAGTGGTGAACCTGCGCCTGCACCCGATGGCGCCTCTGCAGACCCAGAACTGCAACTACTGCCGAAGTTAATGAAGTAGAATCCATGTGACATTCGTAGACTCTGGACATATAAGAAAACCATTGTATCACCCTGGTTCCATAGGCTCGCGTAGTTGTCTGACTGTCCCAGGCCTTTCCTATGGTCTAAAGACGCTACAATCCTGTTGCCGGATCATCGATGCTCCCAGTTTCGCGACACAGGAAAGCAACTTAGAAACAGCACTACATCTCCAGCGTCAGTGGACGCAAGTTTCTCTCGTGGTCACTGCACTGCCTGGGTGGAATCGCTATAAAAGATAGAATCCCACTCCCTCTAAAGACCTGAGCCTGCGTTGAATTCAAGGGACCTTCACTCTACAGCCACCAAGAATTACAGGCAAGCAGAACGCCTCACTGCTACACCATGGCAGTTCTGACGGAGGAACCCAGCGGCTCCACCGGCAGGGCAGAGCGAAAGGCAAAAAACGTAATTTGTCTCTGTACACAAAAAGGCTCAACGAGCACTGTATAGCCAGGCTTTTACCACCATTTCGGGGTAG
>NW_013572829.1:10382-14844 GCF_000499745.2 Eimeria mitis | reverse complement strand
ATCCGCCAGCACTCAACTCCGCCCTGATGCTCTCACCAGCCGCGACGTTCTCATCTGCATCGAGTGTACAGTATATGATCCGCGGGCTTCTACACCTCAGCATGTAGAGAAAGTCCTTGTTTCCCTCAACCATAAAAAAAAAAGCCCCTTCGATCATCCCTCTTAAAATGCATTTGCTTCACAGCATGCTGAGGCCAAGGAAGGCTAGTGCAAGGCCGACAACGCCGGGCGCAACAGCAGAGGCAGAGCCTTCGATGGCGGTCACAATCTGTCCCCACTGCTCCTCTCTGCAGTACATACGCCGAGAAACAAAAACAAACTCAAGTGGAGACAGAACACAGGAAGAAGAAGGAGGCATAATGCATGAAAAACTTACGTGAAGGGGGCCTTCTCTTCGTCTAGTGCATCGGGGACGGTCATGCAAATCAAGGCTGAGGCTTTTGTTTCTGTGCTTTGTCCCTGGTCTCCTGACTGTGCTGCCCTTTCCGCTACAGGCGTTTTTTTTGTGCATGTGACGACGCGACAGTCTGCAGTAGCGTCCTTTGAAGGGTTGTACAGGGCTATGAATGACAGGTTCTCCTGATTTTTGTACAGATTCTCTTCGTTCTTGTTGGCCGGAGGCAACCCATCAAAGTTGCTGTAGGCGCCCTTCCACTTGTCCACAACGGCATTGCAGTCGACGGAAGCCGGGTCGTCAATCGGAAGGTATGCGTATGTGCCGGTCTGGAACTTTGCTGCTACCTCAACCCGTGAAGCTTTTTCTTCTCCTGCATCCTAGAAACAAGAGAATTGGCAGGCGCTAAAGTGATTTGCACAACCGAATAGCTCCTACGGAGGGCAGCTAGAAAGGTAAATACTTACTGGAATCAAGTGTTTACAGACAGGCATCCATGCCCATCCATCGTCTGGTTCGCTTGGAGTAGTGGCTGTATCAGGCAGTCTGGCTTCGGTTTTCCCCGTTTGTGCTTGAACGAGTTCGCTGAGCCCAGCGGCCACACGAGCACCATTGACCTCGGCGAGACATTGGCCGTCGTCTCCTGCGGAAAAGTAAGCGGTGAACATTGGTTTGCAAGACAAGCGTGTTATACTGAAACTATTCAATGCCAGTCGGACACTCCCAGTTCGTTTGTGGGGTTTTGACCCGTTGGACACAAAGGGGCTTGGGCGGCTGGGAACGTAGTTGAACCAACCAGTTGCACATGAAAATGCGAAACATACCAAAAGCTACTTTGTAGGTTGGCTGTTCTCCTCCACTGCCACCGGCTTTGCCCAGGACGAAGAACGAGGCAGTGACGACTGTGAGCAGATTGAGAGGCGCCATTGTCACCGAGTAGCCGTCGAGTCAGCTAAGGAGGCGTAGACACAATCTACTAAATCATCAAAATATATGAACAATACTCAAATTGCAGATGACCGACGACGTTATCCTTAGCTTCAGCTGCCTTGAGGTGGCCGGTGCCGGGGGTGCGCGTGAACGGACGGCGGGTCGGCCAGGCCACTGCCCCTTCGCTGCCCAGTGTCTCACGGTAACTCTATGAAGTAAATAATCTCTAAGGCCCGTTTATAGTATTTCTGCTGTGCAAAAACGAGCCAGAAGAGGTAAGGGGGCATCAAAGCTGGGACGGCAACCTGCAGAATCGCGCGAATGACTGTGTCTTGCACTCACCGACGTCGAGTCGCAGGGTCAGCGCAAAGGAAACCCACGTCGATTTCTCACTCAAAACCAGCTTCTACCCTATCTAAAAGGTTACAATGCTTCTCAAATCCTTGTCCTGTGAACTGTCCACTGAGTTGGGGCAGCACTCCTGGCTCCAGGCGTGGATCCGCCGAGTCTCTTTCGGTATCAGTGTGCAGTCAACGTCGCACTCTATAGAAGGTGTGATTTCTAGGATTAAGCACGATTGCATAGCTGAGTATGACTGATTGCTGCACATTACGCACAAACCAGAATCGCGCAACCATCTCTTGGCTGCCTTGGTGGCGGACCACATGCGAAGAAGCGATGGTATTTTACCCTTTCACATTATTAAACTTCTTAGAGTCTCATTTTCTATCTATACGCACTGGAGGGGTCACCAAAGGCTTCTCTATGCAGACGGTTTGGCTCAACTGGTCTAAGCAATTTCGAGGCTTTTGAACAGTTTCTCAAATTCCTTGTGGGCAACCAAAGTTCTGAGGACTGCTGTTGAAATCTTTCACGGATTAGTGTCTACTTTGCTGCTCATGCACAGATGTCGGGTACTAATACTGCACAGAATGTTAGGCCTTCGAGAGGCAATTGTTCAAAATGAATTCTTCGCTACCGGGAGGCCTAGTCTGTCACGTCTTCGCGAAACTAAAAGTAAGCTTGAAGCTTGCGTATAGAAAAGGAAGCGCTGTGCCGTACGCATATATGGGGTTACACGGCTTCAAGGAATCATTTTGTTGAACGACTTGAGCTGCGCTCTAGCGGGGGATCTGCGTCGCAAGGAAATACTTGTGTCCCTTCTCGTCCAGTAATGGGGCATCGGCAATCGGCAGGAAAAAGTGAACAAACAATTAGCAAAAACGAGTCACAAAGCTTCCTTCACAAGAGATAGGGATTCCTCGCATTGCGTTTTGTCGCCCAAAGTGTGTCTCTTTCCATTGTCGATAGCTACTGACTGCCGGAGACAAGGTTGAACCTTCTTCTCCTGCTGTACGCATTGCCCGGAATCTTTAGTAGGACATTGCCTCGATTGTCTGCATCAAATAGACTGTATGCGTGTATTTGCCTTATTTCGTCGCTTCCTGCGTGCACAGGGGAAGCAGAGTCATGGGGAGCAGCCAACAGTAGCATTCACTAGTGCAAGAACGAGCCGCAATGATGGACGCAGGTAAAGCGGCACAAGGGCCTGCTGCTGCTTAGCATGCCCCATGACGGCTAGTGACAATACCGAGTAAAGCGAGGAATGAAGGAAACGGGGGTGCTCCCTCGTTTTTCAGGCAAGGTAAACGCCTCTCCATATATCTAGACAAGTTGTAATCCCTCCCCATTGTCTAAAAAAACCAAACCAACGAATTACTGTCGAACGCTGGACGCATTTAGGCACAAGATGGCGAATGCGGCGTGAAAGAAATTTTATACAAATGGCTTTTGCTCCAGATGTGCGTCTTAGAAGGCATATCCACATCCTTCACTCGGATCGGAGAATACGTGCTTCTCCCTCTCAAGGTTCGTTTTTTTTCTTTCCGTGAATTGCCACTTGCAACCCTATCTGCACATTTGAAGACGCGGTAATGAGTCTGGGGAAGATCACTGAAGTGCTGGACACACCAGAGCAGATGTTTCCCTAATTGCTTTACGATCGCAGGTTTTGGCTGTATGAAAAGGCAGTTCACTGCAACTGCTGTGGAATGCAATTCACCCACCTCCTCTGGTACTGCGGGCGGGGCAAGGAGATCGAGGACGTGGACATGTGTGTGCAACTCTGCTACATGCAACTAGCCGAAACGACGACGACGCAACCTCTCTTCTTTTGTCGCTCTTTAAAGGCACCGGGAACATGACAAGTTTCTGGGGGTGCATCTCTCCTCCGGATGGTGCTGCCTGTAGAAACACCTGGGTACGTAAGCAGTTCACTCCTGCCAGGCCCTTGGGTACAAGCTGGAAAGTAAAGCTCTTGTTAGCTTACCGTCCGGGATTCGTCTGCGTGTGGCAGATTTCAGTGCGTTGCAGGCAACCTAAAGCAGTGTGAGGCTCGAGGGGCTTAGGTTTATGCAGAACAGTGCACGGCCGCTCATTGGGCACATGAGCAGCATGGAAGGCAGAGGGGACTGAAGAATAGAAAGGCTCTCGACGCTAGGTCGATTATGGATTGGGATTACATCAGTTTCTCGTGTTTGTTGTTGTCTTCAGTCATGTAACCTCTTCTTTGGACTTTGCCGGGGAGCGGTTGCCCTGCACTGCGCGTGGCCTGCCTGCGAGGCGCTGTTGGGTTTGCAGACTTTGAAATACGGCACTTCAACGCATGAAACAAACATTTATGCATGTGGTCCCCTAATTATTTCGTTTATGCCGCTTAGCTACTCTGTGCTGGGCAGGTGAGCATACATGCGTCGCTGGGTCCGCTTGCAGGCCCAATGGCCTGACCATCGGGGCTGCGAGCCGAGTTTTCCGTGCAGCCTACAGGGGAGGCTGAAACCCGCTGCTTCAACATTATGTCAAGCATTATAACTGCTATAAATACTCTTATTTGCCTTTGCAAGTACACAGGACGGCCAGAAATGCCATGCGTCTGCTGGGCTCCGAGAGCGGCTGATCGGGCGCGGAGTGCGCAGGCGCGTGTGCTTCGCCTTTGGGAGCAGGAAGAAGCTTATTATCGCATTTGAATAGTATGCTTCATACACAAACAATATTACAACTGGATGGTGGCCAACCCTATGGCTGCACTGTGGCGAAACTGTGCCTGTACACCACGATGCCTCTGCACGCCCACCTAAT
>NW_013572829.1:9342-10282 GCF_000499745.2 Eimeria mitis | reverse complement strand
GGCAGAAAATGGCGTATGTGGCGTGCAAGAACTTTTCTACAATCGTCTGCGGCTTAGGGTGTGCCTCTTAAAAGACATATCGGCAGCCATCGCTCGGATAAGAGGAGATATATTTTTCTCGATACGCTATTCGCCTTTTCATGCACTTCCACTTGCAATATTTTTTGCAAATTTGAAGACGTGGTAAGGAGTCTGGCGAAGATCGAATGAAGTGCTGGACACACCGAAGAAGATGTTTCCTTAATTGCTTTACAAACGCAGGTTTTGGCTGTACGACAATGCAGTCCACTGCAACTACTGTAGAATGCCTTCCACCCATCTCCTCTGGTACTGTAGGCGCGGCAAGGCGATCGAGGGCCGTGAATGTGTATGTGCAGCTCTGCTACATGCAGCTTCCCGTAACGACGCAACCTCTCTCCTTTTGTCGCCCTTTAAAGGCGCCACGAACATGGGAAGTTTCTGGGGGTGCATATCTCCGCCGGATGGTGCTGCCGGTAGATGCAACTGGCTAAGTAAGCAGTTCACCCGCGCCAGGCCCTTGCGTAACAGCTGGAAAGTAAAGCTTTTGTTAGCTTACCGTCAGGGATTCGTCTACATGTGGCGGTTTTCAGTGCTTTGCAGGCAACCTAAGCCGGTGTGAGGCTCGAGGGGTTTAGGTTTATGCAGAATAGTGCACGGCTGCTCATTGGGCACATGAACAATATGGAAGGCAGAGGGGACTGAAGAATTGGAAGGCTCTCGTTGATATGTCGATTGTGGATTGAGATTACATCAGTTTCTCGTGTTTGCTGTTGTTTTTGGCTGAGTAACGTCTCCGTTGGACTTTGCCTGGAAGCGGTTGCCCTGCAGTGTTCGTGGCCGGCCTGCGAAACGCTGTTGGGTTTGTAGACCTTGAAATACGGCGTCAATGCATAAGACAAACATTTGTAGATGTGACCCC
>NW_013572829.1:6796-9293 GCF_000499745.2 Eimeria mitis | reverse complement strand
GAGCATCCATGCCTCGCTGGATCGGCTTGCAGGCCCAATGGCCTGACCATCGGAGCTGCCAGCCCGCTTTGCTGTGCGGCCTATAGCGGAGACTGAAACCTGCTGCTTCAACAATATATTAAGCATTAAAAACGCTATAAATACTCTTATTTGCCTTTCCGAGTACACAGCACTGGCAGAAATGCCATGCGTCTGCTGGGCTCCGAGAGCGGCTAATCGAGCGCGTAGTGCGCAGGCGCGTGTGATCCGCCTTTGGAAGCAAGAAGAAGCTTATTATCGCACTTAAATAGTATGCTTCATACAAAAACAACGTCATAACTGGGTGCTGGCTGCCCCTATGGCTGCACTGTGGCGAAGCTGTGCCTGTACCCCACGGTGCCTCTGCACGACCACATAAAGGCTAAGTTAATGAACCGAAATCCAAGTGACATTCGAAGACTCTGCAGCCATAAAAAAGCCATTGTATCACCCTGGTTCCAGGGGCTCGCGTAGTTGTCTGGCTGGTCCATGTCTTTGCTACGGATAAAAGACGCTACAATCCTGTTGCCGGATCACGGGTGCTCCCGGTCTCGGGACATAGGGAAGCAACTTAGAAGCGGCAGTACATTATCCCGCGGCAATTGCACTACCTGGGTTGAATTGCTATAAAAGATATGCTCCCAAACCCTCTATAGACCTGAGCCTGTGTTGAATTCGACGGAACTTCACTGTACAGCCGCCAAGAATAACAGGCAAGATGAACCATTCACCTCCAAGCCACGTCTGCCCAGATGGCGGAACCCAGCTGCTCCACCGGCAGGGCGGAGCGAGAGGCAAAAACGTAATTTGTCCCTGTGCACTGTATAACCGGCTTGTTTACCACTATTTCGCAACAGTTTAATGACCTGCCAGCAGTTAACTCCGCCCTGGTGCTCTCATCAGCCGTAAGCTTCTCAGTATGTATGTATGTATGTACAGTATGTGATCCGCCGGCTTCTACACATCAGCAGGTAGCGAATCTCCTTGCTTCCCTCAAGCATAAGAAAATGCCTCCTGGATCACCCCCCTCTTGAAAAGCCTTACGTCACAGCAAGCTGAGGCCAAGGATAGCTAATGCAAGACCGACAACACCAGGTGCAACAGGCGAGGCAGAGCCTTCGAGAGCGGTCACGATCTGTCCCCATTGCTCGTCTCTGCAGAACACACACCGACGAGCAAAAACAATCTCCAGTCAAAACAGAACACAGGGAGAAATAGAAGTTGTAGGGCTTGAGAACACTCACGTGAAAGGGGCCGCGCCTCCTACGGTAAGTACATCAGGTGCGGTCATGCAAATTAAAGCCGATGCTTTTGTGCCTGTGCCTTCTCCCGAGCCTCCTCGTGCGCTGGCACTTGAAGCCCCTGCCGGTGTTTGAGTGCAGGTGACGACACGGCAATCTGCAGTAGCCTCCTTNCGCTGGCACTTGAAGCCCCTGCCGGTGTTTGAGTGCAGGTGACGACACGGCAATCTGCAGTAGCCTCCTTTGAAGGGTTGTACAGGGCCACGAATGACACGTTCTCCTGAGTGTCGTAAAGATCCTCTTCTTCCTTGTTAGCCGGAGGCAATCCATCAAAGTTGCTGTAGGCTTCCTTCCACTTATCCACAACGGCCTTGCAGTCGACGGAATTGGGATCGTCAATCGGAAGGTATGCGTATGTGCCGCTCTGGAACTCAGCTTTATCCTCAGTGTCTGCAGAGCTCCTTGATTTTGTCTTGGTCTGGAGGCAACAGGAGAAATGGCAAACACCGAAATGATTTGTGCAGGCATTGAATGCCCCTTGGAGGGCAGTTAGGGATGTAAACAACTTACTGGAATCAAGGCTTCGCACACTGGTTGCCAGGCCCATTCAGTATCAGGCTCTCCTTCGTCAGGTTTGTCTTTTTTAGGCAGCCTGTGTGTTGGATCAACTGCTTTTGTGAGTTGGCTGAGGCCAGCTGCCACGCGAGCAGCATTGACCTCGTCGAGGCACTTTCCTTCATCTCCTGCAGAAAAGCGACCAAATCATATTGCATTTGTGACGAATGCTTTGCAGTCAAAAAAATGTTACATGGAAACCTTTGAATTCGCTGGAAACCGAATTCGTCCGCGGGGTTATGCTCTTTAGGGCACACTACGGGGGCCTTGCCAGGTGACGGGTTCTTGCCATGCAGGCCCATCGTTCAAGCAGCCAAGAGCCCTTGTTACAGGGAAACCTACCCAACTCTACAGTATAAGTTGCCTGTTCGGCTGGGGTTTTGTCGTTGGCTTTGGCCAGGAAGAAGAGCGAGGAACTGACGACTGTGAGCAGTTTGAGAGGTGCCATTGTCACCGTATGGTTGTCTGTGTAGTCGAACACGAAGCCTAGATGCAACCCAAAAGATCATCAGGTTATATTAACCCTATTCAAATCGCATTAACTACGACCTTATTGTTTGCTTCAGCGGCTCTGAGGCGGTCGGCGCCTGGGGTGCACATGACGCTGTTCCTGTTCCTGGTGA
>NW_013572829.1:6397-6771 GCF_000499745.2 Eimeria mitis | reverse complement strand
GCAGCCTCTTGCGATCCCAGCAGACGGCAAATAACTAAAAACCAATACATATTATTATTACAATACAAAAGATTCTAGACAGGGTGAGGGGACATTGACACCGAAGCAATGAGCTCGCAGAACACGAATGCAAATATGCTTGTCTTGCACTCCCACTGCCGACAGCGAGGCACAGGCTTTTTGCTGGGGAAAAGGCAGCCTATTTCTCATTCAAAACCTGGTTATGCTTTATTACGAATGTTACAATGACTCGTGAATACATGCTTTCCTGCCCTGATCGCTGAGTTGTGACAGGACGCCGGCCTGCAGCTGGTGTCCAACAGGACCTCGTTCGGCACCGCAGTGCTCAGACACCATGCCGCGACCGTGGAATG
>NW_013572829.1:5219-6184 GCF_000499745.2 Eimeria mitis | reverse complement strand
GTCACTTACTGCTTTGTTGTCCCAAATTCTTCCGTGTAGAGGTGGCTTGGCTCAAATGGTCTAGGCAACCGTCGGTGTATGCACCGTATTGCGAGTTGCTCTTCTGCAACCTAGGTTGTGATGACTGCTGCTGCCTTCTAATAAATTTCAACAATGAGATACTGCGAAGTCCGGCAGCCTCCCATACAGGGGACGTGGGTCACCTACCCAGCGTTCGCTAGGCGCCGCAACCTTGTTCCCCACGGCGCATCACGTTTGAAGTTTGCTCAACTAAAAGAAGAGAGTGGGCTAATTAGCTCATATCCCACGACACTTAGGGTACATGCGCAGTGAGCTCATGGAAAGGGGTGAGCATATAGTCTCTCGGGAGACAGCAGGCGACGTAGTTGCAACCACACTCAAGTTTAGCGTCCCTAGCTTTTTTTAATCAGTTTCCTGACATTCAAAACTTTGTTTCCCAGCCCGATCTAAATCTTTAATGGGGCATTTATGGGCCACTCGCGGGCAACTAAATTGTGAGGTTGCTGACGTAGACTTGCGCCGTTGCATCCTAGGTGCACACGCGGATCCCAGTGATGCTAAGCAGGCAGTAGTAACACGCATCGGTGAAGGAAAGAATTGGAGTGATAAATTGTTGTTTTTGGAGAATTGCTATAGACGCCTGTAAAAAGCCATTGTATCAGCTTGCTTTCAGAGACTCGCGTAGTTTCCAGACTAGCCCATGTTTTTGCAACAGCTAAAAGAGAATACACTACAATCCTGTTGCCAGTTCAGCGGGGCTCACAGTTTTGCGACACGGGAAAGCAGTCTAGAAGCAGCAATATATCGCCAGGGTCAGCGACACAAGTTTATCCCATGGTAACAGGACTACCTCGGTTGAATCGCTATAAAAGATGTACGCCCAAACTCTCTAAATACCTGAGTTTGAGTTGAATTCGACGGACATTCACTCTACAGCCGCCACC
>NW_013572829.1:4221-5184 GCF_000499745.2 Eimeria mitis | reverse complement strand
CCCAGCCACGTCTGCCCTGATGGTGGACCCCAGCGGCTCCACCGGCAGGGCAGAGGAAGAGGCAAAAACACAATTTGTCTCTGTACACGAAAAAGCCCATCGAGCACTGTATAATCGGGCCTTTACCACTATTTTGCGCTAGTTAAGTGGTCCGCCAGAAGTCACCTCTTCCCTGACGCTCTCCTCAGCCGAGTTTCTCATTTGCATCGAGTGTGCACTATGTGATCCGCGGGATTCTACACCTCAGCAGGTAGCGAAACTCCTTGATTCCCTCAACCATAGAAAAAAAAAGCCTCTTGGATCATCCCTCTCTTAAAAAGCTGTCGTTTCACAGCATGGTGAGGCCAACGATCGCCAATGCAAAACCGACCACACCGGGTGCAACAGCCGAGGCAGAGCCTTCGAGAGCGGTCACGATCTGTTCCCACTGCTCCTCTCTGCAGAACACACACCGAGAAACAAAAACAATCCTATCTGGAAAGAGAATACAAGGAAAGCGGGAAGACGGGGAGAGTGAAAGTACTCACGAGAAAGGGGCCTTTCCTCCTTCCTCGAGTACATCGGGCACGGTCATGCAAATCAAAGCGGAGCCCGTTTCCGTTGTTGACCCGTCGGATCTTGCCGCTTTGAAACTGGATGTTGCAGGCGTCGTTTTAGTGCAGGTGACGACACGGCAATCTGCAGTAGCTTTCTCTGTAGGGTTGTACAGGGCCACGAAAGACACGTTCTCCTGATTGTCGTAAAGATTATCTCCTTCCTTGTTAGCCGGAGGCAATCCATCAAAGTTGCTGTAGGCTTCCTTCCACTTATCCACAACGGCCTTGCAGTCGACGGAATTGGGATCGTCAATCGGAAGGTATGCGTATGTGCCGCTCTGGAACTTAGTTACATCAGAAGTTCTAGTACTTCTTGATTTTGTCTTGGTCTGCATGCAACAGGAGAAATGGGAAACACCGACGTGAG
>NW_013572829.1:3650-4121 GCF_000499745.2 Eimeria mitis | reverse complement strand
GCGTCGTTTTAGTGCAGGTGACGACACGGCAATCTGCAGTAGCTTTCTCTGTAGGGTTGTACAGGGCCACAAAAGACACGTTCTCCTGATTGTCGTAAAAGTTCTCTTCTTTCTTTTTAGCCGGAGGCAATCCATCAAAGTTGGTGTAGGCTTCCTTCCACTTATCCACAACGGCCTTGCAGTCGACGGAACTGGGATCGTCAATGGGAAGGTATGCGTATGTGCCGCTCTGGAACTCAGTTACATCAGAATTTCTAGTACTTC
The DNA here is from genome assembly GCF_000499745.2 of Eimeria mitis. Classification (NCBI taxonomy): domain Eukaryota; phylum Apicomplexa; class Conoidasida; order Eucoccidiorida; family Eimeriidae; genus Eimeria; species Eimeria mitis. Next base: position 3,857 of record NW_013572829.1, on the reverse strand, counting down.
TTGATTTTGTCTTGGTCTGCATGCAACAGGAGAAATGGGAAACACCGACGTGATTTGCGCAGGCAGTGAATGCGCTTTCGAGAGCAGTTAGAGATGTAGACAGCTTACGGGAATCAACGCTTCGCACACTGGTTTCCAGGCCCATTCAGGTTCTGCCTCTACAGGAGAGTCGCCTCCTTTAGGCAGTTTGTGTGTTGATTCAACTGC
>NW_013572829.1:3035-3550 GCF_000499745.2 Eimeria mitis | reverse complement strand
CCTCGTCGAGGCACTTTCCTTCATCTCCTGCAGCAAAGATACCAAATTACCGCGTATGTGTAACGGATCCTTTGCAATCAAAAAAATTGTTACGTGGAAACCTTTGAATTCGGGGGATGCCAAGATCATTCGTGTGGGTATGCTCTCTAGGGCACACTATGGGGGCCTTGTCAGCTGATGGGTTCTTGCCATCCAAGGGCATGGTCCAAGCAGTGAAGAGCACTTATTACTGGGAAACCTACGGAATGCCACACTATATGTTGGCGTTGCGCTTGGGGGCTCTCCCTTTGCTTTGGCCAAGAAGAGAAGCGAGGAACTGGCGACCGTGAGCAGTTTCAGAAGTGCCATTGTCACCGTGTCGTCGTTTACGTAGTCGAACACGAAGCTCAGACGCAACCCAAAAGGCTGTCAAGATCTATAAACCATTTTTAAATCCCATGTACTACGACCTTATTATTTGCTTCAGCGGCTTTGAGGCGACCCGCGCCTGGGGTGCGCATGATGCTGTTCCTGTC
>NW_013572829.1:1676-2935 GCF_000499745.2 Eimeria mitis | reverse complement strand
CCGAGGCCAGCTGCCACGCGAGCAGCATTGACCTCGTCGAGGCACTTTCCTTCATCTCCTGCAGCAAAGAGACCAAATTACCGCGCATGTGTAAAGAATCGTTTGCAATCAAAAAAATGTTACATGGAAACCTTTGAATTCGCGGGATGCCAAGACCATTCGTGTGGGTATGCTCTCTAGTGCACACTATGGGGGCCTTGTCAGTTGATGGGTTTTTGCCATCCAAGGGCATGGTCCAAGCAGTGAAGAGCACTTGTTACTGGGAGACCTACCCAAGTCTAGAGTATAAGTTGGCTGCTCGGATGGGGCCTCGCCGTTGGCTTTGGCCAGGAAGAGGAGCGAGGAACTGACGACTGTGAGCAGTTTGAGAGGTGCCATTGTCACCGTATGGTTGTCTCTGTAGTCGAACACGAAGCCTAGATGCAACCCAAAAGATCATCAGGTTATATCGACCCTACTCAAATCGCATTAACTACGACCTTATTGTTTGCTGCAGCAGCTTTGAGGCAGTCGGCGCCTGGGGTGCACATGACGCTGTTCCTGTTCCTGGTGGGCAGGCCGGTGCATTGCGACTGAGCTACGCAGCCTCTTGCAATCCCAGCACAGGGCAAATAACTAAAAAACAATACATATTATTATTACTATACAAAAGATTCTAGACAGGGTGAGGGGACATTGACACCGAAGCAATGAGCTCGCAGAACACGAATGCAAATATGCTTGTCTTGCACTCCCATTGCCGACATCGAGGCACAGGCTTTTTCCTGGGGAAAAGGGCGCCGATTTCTCATTCAAAAACCTGGTTATGCTTTATTAAGAATGCTATAATGACTAGTAAACACATGTTTTTTGCCCTGATCGCTGAGTTGAGACGGAACGCCGGCCTCCAGCTGGTGTCCAACAGAACCTCGTTCGGCGGCACAGTGCTCGTACACCATGCAGCGGGAGTGGAATGGTATGAAATGTATGGTTTCCAGGATTATTGAAAATTATGCAGCCTATTTCAATTAATCGCTGCTCACTCCAGAGAAACCCGAAGCATTCCACGGCAAACCGTGACCAGTTCGCCTCGACCACGGGCGGTTGGCTGTCCGTATGGAGCACAAGGAGGAAATGACCCAGGTATCATTGTACCCTCACACACTATTAAAAGCCTCTATCAAATGCTACACTAGTCCCTTACTGCTTTGTTGTCCCAAATTCTTCCGTGTAGAGGTGGCTTGGCTCAAATGGTCTAGGCAACAATCGGTGTATGAACA
>NW_013572829.1:0-1646 GCF_000499745.2 Eimeria mitis | reverse complement strand
GGTTGTGATGACTGCTGCTGCCTTCTAATAAATGTCAACAATGAGCTACTGCGAAGTCCGGCAACCTCCCCTACAGGGGACGTGGGTCACCTACACAGTGTTGGCTAGGCGCCACAACCCCGTTCCCCAACGGCGCATCACGTTTAAAGTTGGCTCCACTAAAAGAAGAGAGTGATATACTTAGCTCCTATCTCACGACACTTAGGTTACTTGCGCCGGGAGCTCATGGAGAAGGGTGAGTATACAGTATCTCGGGATACAGCTGGCTACGTAGTTGCAACCACATTCAAGTTTAGCGTCCCTAACCTTTTTTAATCGATCTAAATCTTTAATGGGGCATTTATGCGCCACACGTGGGCAACTAAATTGTGAGGTTGCTGACGTAGACTTGGGCTGTTGCATCCTACTGGGAACGCAGCGGTTGCGGTGTGGCAGTAGTAACACGCATCGGTGAAGGAAAGAATTGCAGTGATAAATTGTTGTTTTTGGAGAATTGCTATAGACGCCTGTAAAAAGCCATTGTGTCAGCTTGGTTTCAGAGACTCGCGTAGTTTCCAGACTAGCGCATGTTTTTGCAACAGCTAAAAGAGAAGACACTACAATCCTGTTGCCAGTTCAGCGGGGCTCACAGTTTCGCGACACGGGAAAGAAATTTAGAGGCAGCAGTATATCGCCAGGGCCAGCGACACAAGTTTCTCCCATGGTAACTTGACTACCTCGGTTGGGTCGGTATAAAAGATGTACGCCCAAACTCTCTAAAGACCTGAGTTTGAGTTGAATTCGACGGACATTCACTCTACAGCCGCCAAAAATTACATGCAGGCTGAACCCTTCACCTCCAAGCCATTTCTGCCTTGATGGTGGACCGCAGCGGCTCCACCAGCAGGGCGGAGCGAGGGGCAAAAACATAATTTGTCTCTGTACACGAAAAAGCCCATCGAGCACTGTATAATCGGGCCTTTACCACTATTTTGCGCTAGTTAAGTGGTCCGCCAGAGGTCAACTCTTCCCTGACGCTCTCCTGAGCCGCGAGTTTCTCATCTGCATCGAGTGTGCACTATGTGATCCGCGAGACTCTACACCTCAGCAGGTAGCGAAACTCCTTGTTCCCCTCAACCATAAAAAAAGAGCCTCTTGGATCATCCCCCTCTTTAAAAGCTGTCGTTTCACAGCATGCTGAGGCCAACGATCGCCAATGCAAAACCGACCACACCGGGTGCAACAGCCGAGGCAGAGCCTTCGAGAGCGGTCACGATCTGTCCCCATTGATCCTCTCTGCAGAACACACGCCGAGAAACAAAAACAATCTCCAGGCAGAACAGAACACAGGAAGAAATAGAAGACGTAGGGCTTGAGAAAACTCACGTGAAAGGGGCCTTCTCTGCGTCGGCAAGTACATCAGGCGCAGTCATGCATATCAAGGCTGAGGCTTTGGTCTCTTTACTTTGCCCCTGGTTTTCTGTTTTTACGGCACTTTCCAAAACAGGCGTTGTTTTTGTGCAGGTGACGACTCGGCAGTCTGCGGTAGCTTTCTCTGTAGGGTTGTACAGGGCCACGAAAGATACGTTCTCCTGACTTTTGTACAGACTATCTTCTCCCTTGTTAGGTGGAGGCAATCCATCAAAGTTGGTGTAGGCATCCTTCCA
>NW_013572828.1:4328-4821 GCF_000499745.2 Eimeria mitis | reverse complement strand
ATATATATATATATATATATATATATATATATATATATATATATATATATACATATAAATATATACATATATACAAAACCCACTGTATCCAGTCTTGTGGTCTATCGCTGATGCAGCAGAAGGTGAAGTCGAGGAGACACTGCAGCTGGGCCCCGCGGGTCACCGCCACGGCGCGGCCCCCTGCTGTCTCCTCCAGCCGCTCAACCAGACAGTTTGTTAATACAGATACACCGCGGGATACCAGCAGCTTGCGAAGCACTGACTGCAGCAGCAGCAGCAGCAGCAGCAGCAGCAGAAGCAGCAGCAGAAGCAGCAGCAGCAGCAGAAGCAGCAGCAACACATCAATGTAAATGCGCAGATAAAACTAACAGAAATTCCTCTTGGAGATGGAGCAGCGGCAGCAGCAGCAACAGCAACAACAGCAGCAACACAGCCGCAGCAACAACAGCAGCAACAACACCAGCAGCAGCAGCAGCAACAGCAACAGCAGCAG
>NW_013572828.1:2734-4228 GCF_000499745.2 Eimeria mitis | reverse complement strand
CTGTCTCCTCCAGCCGCTCAACCAGACAGTTTGTTAATACAGATACACCGCGGGATACCAGCAGCTTGCGGAGCACTGACTGCAGCAGCAGCAGCAGCAGCAGCAGCAGCAGCAGCAGCAGAAGCAGCAGCAGCAGCAGCAGGAGTAAAAGCGCAGATAAAACTAACAGAAATTCCTCTTGGAGATGGAGCAGCGGCAGCAGCAGCAACAGCAGCAGCAACAACAGCAGCAACACAGTCGCAGCAACAACAGCAGCAACAACACCAGCAGCAACAGCAGCAGCAGCACACTCTGCTGCAGCCGCATAGGAAGACACAACCCCGGACCACAACAACCCCCCATCAACACCACCACCATCCCGCCTGCATCATCATCATCATCATCCTCCCCATCAGCAGCAACAACAGCAGCAGCAGCAGCAGCAACAGCAGCAGCAGCAGCAACAGCAGCAGCAGCAGCAGCAGCAGCATACTTGCGCTCGTTTTGAGTATCCCGTGAGGATTTCGGGTCCGCTGGTGGCGAGGATGACCTCGGCCTTCAGCGGCGGCGTTTTGCCTTCTTTCTTAGCAGAAGAACTTTGCTGCTGCTGCTGCTGCTGCTGCTGCTGCTGCTGCTGCTGCTGCTGCTGGTCGAGCGAACGCAGCAGCTGCTGCACCGCGTACTGCAGCACCAGCGCCATCTCCACACCCACAGCTCCCCCCCCTATCACCAGTACCCTGAAGACAGCCTCTGCGTCTAGCTTGCAGTTGCTGCTGGTTATGCTGGTGCTGCTCTCGCTGCGGGGGGGACCCTGTAGGTCAGCAGCAGCAGCAGCAGCAGCAGCAGCAGTACCAGCAGCACCAGCAGCACAACCAGCAGCAGCAGCGCCACATGTGCTGCTGTCAACCGCCTGCTGCCACGCTCGCTGCAGCTGCTGCTGCAGCAGCAACCAACGAGATACAATACCTTGAATAGGCCTCTTAGGGCAGACGCAGCAGCAGCAATATCTGCTGCTGCTGCTGCTGCTGCTACCAGAAGCAGGACAGCCACAAGGAGACAGTTGCTGCGGCTCCCGCTGCTGATCCTCTGCTGCAGCAGCAGCACCTGCTGCAGCAGCAGGTACAGGCCCCAGCTCAGGCTCAGCCGTTGAGGCCTCCCCATCTAGAGACCCTGCAGCAGCAGCAAACCAACGCATACACCCTACCATGCACTCTACAGCAGCAGCAGCAGCAGCAGCAGCAGCAGAAAAGCAGCAGCAACAGAACGGCAGCAGCAACGAAACACGCGCAGTAAAAGAAGAGCAGCAACAGCAGCAGCAAAAGAGCAGCAACAGCAGCGACAGAAGAGCAGCAACAGCAGCAACAGAAGAGCAGCAGCAGCAGAAGAGCAGCAGCAGCAGCAGCAGCAACTTGCCCTTGTTTAAAAAGGTGTTGCTGCGAGAAAGAAGAGGCCGCATGCTGCCGGGGATCAGCGACGCCTCGGGTTTGCTGCCAGTGTCTATGGAGAGGACATCAA
>NW_013572828.1:1135-1883 GCF_000499745.2 Eimeria mitis | reverse complement strand
AAATGGAGATATTAAGGACTAAACTAAAAGGATAAAAAAACAAAGATAAATAAACGCAATAAGAAAACGACGATAAGTAATACATAAATACATAAATAAATAAATAAATAAACATATAAATAAATAAATAAGTAAATAAATAAATAAATAAACAAATTAAAAATAAAAAACAAGCAGTAAGAAATAAACAAATACAATAAAATGCAAAGAAGCAAAACCAAGAAGGTAAATATGCATATAACCATTGCTGTTGCTGCTCGTCAGCAGCAGCAGCAGCAGCAGCAGCAGCAGGTCTTGCAGCAGCAGCAGCAAGCCTTGCAGGAGCAGCAGCAGCGAGAATTGCAGCAGCAGCAGCAGCAGCAAGCCTTGCAGCAGCAGGAGCACCAGCAGCAGAAACAGCAGTAGCAGCAGCAAGCCTTGCAGCAGCAGCAGCAGCAGCAGCAGGAAGCCTTGCAGCAGCAGCAGAAGCAGCAGCAGCAGAAGCAGCAGCGGAAGCAGCAGCAGCAGCAGCAGCAGCAGCTGACCTGGCACCATAGCGCTGTATAGAACTTCTGTGGTTTCTGTAACGAGCAGCAGAGAGACAGCAGAGACGGGGAGGTCAGCAGGTGAGCTGCTGCTGCTGGTGGTATCATCTGCTGCTGCTGCTGCTGCTGCTGATGCAGCAGAATCTTTGGCGAGTATAGATCTTAAGACTGCTGCTGCTGTCTTGTCTGTTGCTGCAGCAGCTGGTGCTGCTGCTGCTGCTGCT
>NW_013572828.1:811-1035 GCF_000499745.2 Eimeria mitis | reverse complement strand
GCAGCAGCAGCAGAAGCAGCAGCAGCAAGCCTTGCAACAGCAGCAGCGGCAGAAGCAGCAGCAGCAGCAGCAGCAGCAGCAGCAGCTGACCTGGCACCATAGCGCTGTATAGAACTTCAGTGGTTTCTGTAACGAGCAGCAGAGAGACAGCAGAGACGGGGAGGTCAGCAGGTGAGCTGCTGCTGCTGGTTGTGTCATCTGCTGCTGCTGCTGCTGCTGCTGAT
>NW_013572828.1:562-715 GCF_000499745.2 Eimeria mitis | reverse complement strand
TTCGGCTTCTCTGCTGCTGCTTCTCGCCGCCGGCGTAAACCCCACAGCCGCAGCACATCTAGGTGAGCCTGGCCCGCCCCCACGAGCACCACTTGCCGCTGCAGTGCAACCATTGCTGCTGCTGCTGCTGCTGCTGCTGCTGCTGCTGCGGCT
>NW_013572828.1:0-462 GCF_000499745.2 Eimeria mitis | reverse complement strand
AGCACCACTTGCCGCTGCAGTGCAACCATTGCTGCTGCTGCTGCTGCTGCTGCTGCTGCTGCTGCGGCTGCGGCTACCGCCGGGCTTGGTGGTCTGGGGGAGGGGTTATAGTAATGCCCTGCTGCTGCTCCTTTTTCTCCTGCTGTTGCTGCTGCTGCTGCTGCTGTTGCTGCTGCTGCTGATAGGGGGAGATGCAGCAAAGACACTGCAGCAAAAGTCCTGCGTTCTGCTGCTGGGGACAGTCGAATGTGGTTCTGCGGCTGCTGCGGAGACTCGGCTGCTGCTGCGGCAGCTGCTGCCTGTGCTGCTGCTGCTGCTGCTGCTGCTGCTGCTGCTATATAACTCCCAGCAAGTATTAAAACGAAGCAATTGAGGATCTTTACCTTCGGCCTCTACCAAAACGCAAGCAGAAAGACAGCCTTCCACTGCAGCAACAGCAGCAGCAGCAGCAGCAGCAGCAGC
>NW_013572827.1:3091-3244 GCF_000499745.2 Eimeria mitis | reverse complement strand
CTGCTGCTGCTGCTGCTGCTGCTGCTGCTGCTGCTGCTGTTGCTGCTGCTGCTGCTGTGACGACTTGTCTATGCAGCAGCAACTACGGCATAGGGGAAACGTCAGCAGCAGCAGTTGCTGCTGGTGCTGCTAGTACTGACTTAGCTGCTGCTA
>NW_013572827.1:2324-2973 GCF_000499745.2 Eimeria mitis | reverse complement strand
TGCTGCTGCTGCTGCTGCTGCTGCTAGTACTGCGTTTTCTACTGCAGTTGCTGCTTCTGCTGCAGTTGCTGCTTCTGCTGCAGTTGCTGCTGCTGCTGCTGCTGCAGTTTGTTAGTAAGCAGCAGCAGCAAAGAGAAAATAAAAGAAAATGTTTAGGGGCAGCAGTCGCTGCTGGAGTTGCATTTGTTTGTGTTGCTGCAGCAGCCCCCATCACTGCTGCAGTTGTTGCTGCTGCAGTACGTGCTGCTGCTGCTGCTGCTGCTGCTGCAGCTGTTGCTGCTGCTGCATGCTTTGTGCCCCCCTCTCTCTCTCCATTTATAATATCTTTTCATTGTATACAAAGACACAGGATGAACAGCAGCAAACCGCGCTATATAACAAAAATAATCTTGCTCTGCTGCTGCTGCTGCTGCTGCTGCTGCTGCTGCTGCTGCTGCTGCTTCTGCATTTGTTGCTGCTGCATCTGTTGCTGTTGCTGCTGCTGCATTTGTTGTTGCTGCTGCATTTGTAGGTGTTGCTGTTGATACTGCTGCTGTATTTGTCGTTGCTGCTGCTGCTGCTGCTGCAGCAGCAGCAGCAGCAGCAGCAGCAGCAGCAGCAGCAGTTTCTCTGGGGTTAGGAGGCAAGAAGAACTGCAGCGGGAGAGGCA
>NW_013572826.1:2980-4553 GCF_000499745.2 Eimeria mitis | reverse complement strand
CAGAAAGTACTCCGTCAACAGCAAACACGTTCACTCTACGCAGGGGTGGTACTGTGAAGTTTGAAGCTGTTTGACGGGAGACATGGATGGGTGTGTGCATGCGTTCAGATTCATGGAGTGGTTATGTGAGATGGTTTGGAGAGTGGTCCTGCCTTGACTGTGCTCATCTTCGGTATGTACTGGGGCGGGATGGTTCAACGTTGTAGTATGCGTTTGTGAGACAGAATTTGACATCACAAACGATCGCGGCATGTTCGTGAAGCAGGGTATGGGCAGGGCAATAAGTGTTAGACATCAGCAATGTGCTGGTAATGATTAATGTCGAATGCTGAGTAGTGCTGACGGGCAGTTTTGTCCCGTATGATGTCATCCGCTTGGTGAGAATAGAATAGGAATGTGCGAGCCAAGGGCAACACAGGTATGTGAATGCCAACGGGTCTTGCACGGAAGCATGCGAAGCGTGCAGTTTATTTTGTGTTTACCGAGTAACGGCGATGAAGGCAGGAAGCGTGGTGGGGGAGGCGAGACTTGGTTTTCCGAGATTCATTGACCTGTTACGGTTTAAGGGCTAGGCTCGGGCTGTGAATGTATCTCTGTCTTCTGCGCGAGTTGGGTACCGTCTGCAAAGACGTGGATAACGCTTCAACACAGAACGCGGGGGCAAGCAGGAAGCAGGCCCCCAATTCCGTCTAAAGGGACGGGGTCCGACAGGGACTCCACGTGCAGCCCGTTGCATTGTTTAGCAATTAGTGTTAAGCCTACGTTTTGTTTGTGCGCCCTGGTTGAGTGCACTTGCGTGTGCCGGTAGGAGCTTGTACAACACCTTTGCGGGAAACTAAGGGACATGCAAGTGTGAGCACCGTTGCGCTTGTAGCTTGCGTGCATGAGACGACAGCGGTGTGCCGACGCTTTGTCTAGCGTTGCGATTGTCGGGTGGTTTCCTCAGCAAGTGCGCAAATGGCATTAGCCACAGTTGCGACGATGCGTAGCGTTCAAAAATCAGACTAGTTTGTAGTGCGCCTGCAGCTGTCGAGCAAAGTCATTTTCTCGGAGCCGTTAGGGATAGCGTTACATTTCAGCTTGTGGGGTTGCAGGCATGGATGTACAGGTGCCTGGGACGACATTGCTGATGATAGAACGTGAGAAGAAGTTTCTTTCGGCTGCTGTCGTGCTTTTGGTAATCAGAAATTGGGGCGAGGTATTGTGGCGTTGCGATATGCGTCTGGCAAACAGCATCTGGCATGACGAACGATCTAAAAGAACTTGTGATTCGATTCATGTACAGAAGAAGAGATGCGGGCAAATAGCACCAACTTGGCAGAGATTTGTGTCATATGCGTAGTAGGCTTGGCCACCAGTTGGGACCTGTTGCGTAGTGCATGATGGCAGTTGGTCTGCGGAGAATGGGAATAAAACAGGGGAGGACGCAGACGACAAACTTCTGTAAGGGCGGATGGTGCTTGCACGAACGCACGCGGAACGCCTGGCTCACTGCGTACCTCCTGAATAACGGATACACACAGAAACGTAGTGCGCGCGAGTGTCTTTCTGGTTTACGAGATTCATCGAGCTG
>NW_013572826.1:0-2644 GCF_000499745.2 Eimeria mitis | reverse complement strand
AGGCATTTGACGCCAGACGTTGATGTGCATGTGCATGCATGTCTTTTCAGGGAGGTGACGTGTAACAAAGAGGGGGAGCTCCTTTTGTTTTGACACTGCTCGTCTTTGGCATTCACTGGTGTTGGATATTTGGGTGCTGCGGTGTGCCTTTTTGCGAGCTACGGACTGACCTTGTAAACGATCTCAGTGGGCTGGTGGAGCATTCCATGCGTTCAACGCAGTGACGCTAGGTGCAGCCCTTTCTAGGCGGTGATTCAAACCAAGCGCGTAGCAGTGTTAAGGGCCATATATGTCGTGGATGATGTCGCGCGAGATACATTTCGTCTGCGGGTAACGGGAATAGCGGGATGCTGGACACGGCCGAGACACTAGTGTTGCTACTCATGGCGCCTTCACGAAGGTCCGTCGTATCCGCGGCTCATTGCTTACCTCACGTTTAGAGCGGGTAACAGTGGGGAATCTCAGACAGGCGGTTATTTCTGTTTTGGATAGATTTGTTAAGCTGTCGTGGGTTTGGCGTTGGCGCAGTTGAATGAGTGTGACGTTCATCTTCTTCCGTCTTCCTAAGTTGTGCACTGCTTTACAACGGGTACACAGCACTCCAACCGAGAAGACAGAACCAAACAGGAATCAAGCCTCATTCTAAATGAGCGTGATGCTTTAACCACATCTTCATCGTTTTCGATTCTCACAATTTTTCCAGCGAGACCGTCTAAAGCACGGATGCCCCATGTCGCCAGACGCAGTGTTGTGCAGTTCGGGTCATGTTTGTGCTCGGATCGCTTGCAGCTGTTGGCTTCAGCTGCGTTTGCCGATGGGCACATCTGCAGTATTTTGTGGAGCGCTAGGGTAGTTGCACGTGTGCGTTTGTAGGGAGTTGGAGTTTGTGTGTGTGCGTTTTCCTCTGCGTTGAGGCCACGCCTTCTCTGTTGCTGTGATCGCCGACTGTTTTGGCCAGGACGTATGCGCGTGAACATCAGCCGCAATTGCAGCGAGGCGAACAGCAGATACCTCGGTCACTTTGTTGCATGTATGGAACGCACCAAGCACATTCAGTGTTTGGGTATGGCTATGGATACTGTAACGCAACAGCTTGTATGAGGCGAGGCAGCGATGCAGAGCTGCATGCGCAGAGTTGCATGATGCGTATGCATGATGTTGGAGCGTGAGTAGTCATGGGAACTCGTTTGGATCTTACCGTGCTATTCTTTAGAATCTAACCTGTATGGATGCTTCGCCGCTGCGATAGGCGCCTCCGAGAGAGAGCCTGGCACTACAGGCGGTCTGAGGGAGTTAGTGCAACAGGGTATGCACAGCGCAATATGTATTAGGAGGCAGCAGCGACTAGGCAGTGATGTGTGTGCCAAACGTCTAGTACTGTTGACTGCCAGTCGACTCACGCATGAAGGAACGCATTTCCCCAGCAACAGATGTAGCGCAGGGTGAGAAGGGGAGGGCCCGTTAGTGGAACTGCTCATGGCGGTTGGAAGAAGGCGCGCGGCTCTAGTTGCTCATTGTGTGCGAATCTAGTAGGCCACAAGGAAGCGGAAAACGTACTGCTGGCAGATGCTTCCGATCTGGGGACGTAATGAGCTGATGTGAATTTTCGGTAGGTGCAGCTTCTGACTGCGTTGCTCATTCTCTCTCGTCCGAGTTCAACAGTTCGTTGAGAAGCGTCCTTGGCACTGCAGCGAGATAGGCATAGCAGAGCGGGCCGCCGGCAGTGGACATGCACTATTGTGATGCGTCAAGAATGCTTTGAACACTTTCGATTCTCGTCAGACTCCGAAAACAGACGCGATTCAACAGGGGCGCCCAATGCAATCAGCTGCATCGAGTATGTGTGAAGCTTACTCTTGGTCCCGTTGCCTTGGTTGACTTGAGCTGCTTCTGCTGATCGGCGTATTCGCAGTATTATGGAAGGAGGTAGGGGTCTTCCATGCGTACGTGCCGTTGTGTTATGCAGCTCAGGTGGGTGCAACTACTGTCGCAGTGTGGCAAGGCCGTCTCTCACGCGCACACTGCCGATTCGGTCAGCGAGTACGCTGTCATGGGCAACTGCAGCTGCTAACGCCGGGTATGGTGTTGTTAGTTTTTCAAGTGTTTGGCTGCAGGCCTGGTCGCGTGCGTGCTTGCATGCAGGNCTCGTGTTTTTGGTGTTTGCATGGGCGGAATACTTTGGCCCTGCGACATGCGGTTTTGCGATAGCGCCTGGCGCGACAACTGAGCTCAGCGAACTAGTGGGAGTGTATGCGCAGCGCACCCGGCGTTAGGAGGCAGTAACGAATAGGCAACGATTTGTGTCAAACGCTTAGCAGCATTGGCTATCCGGCCGGTTACTTATGATGGATTTTAGTCTACGCAGGATGGTAGCGGCGGCTGCAGAACGTAGCGAGGACCCCGCAGCGCACTGTGTAGCTATTGAGCAGCAAGGGAGCTGCAAGAGCACGCCCGGCGGCCAATTCGGGTTCGCAGAGAGCATTCAATCTTTGTTCTATTCGGATAACGGTAGCGTTCGGATTGGCTAACCGACATTGTGCTGCGCCGGTAACCTGATGGCACGTATCACTTGAGCAGATTAGACACAGGAAAAAAGGAAGCGGGTCTGCAGAGAACCCTCTGTCTGCATGCACTTGATGTTGCG
>NW_013572825.1:2666-4733 GCF_000499745.2 Eimeria mitis | reverse complement strand
TATATATATTGTATATCTTTGTCTTGCCGTTTTATATTAAACTAAGGATGTGATGTAAGATGTTGTGTGAGGAATTGAGAGACACATGGAGACAGAGGAGACAGATGGAGACACATGGAGACAGAGGAGACAGAGGAGACAGATGGAGACAGATGGAGACAGACAGATAGAGACAGATGGAGACAGATAGAGACACATGGAGACAGAGGAGACAGAGGAGACAGATGGAGACAGATAGAGATAGATAGATAGAGACAAATGGAGACAGATAGATAGAGACAGAGGAGACAGATGGAGACAGAGGAGACAGATGGAGACAGATAGAGACAGATAGATGGAGACAGATATATAGAGATGGAGACAGATAGAAACAGATAGATAGAGACAGGTAGATAGAGACAGATAGATAGAGACAGATGGAAACAGATGGAGACAGATGGAGACAGATGGAGACAGAGGAGACAGATGGAGACAGATAGGTAGAGACAGATAGAGACAGAAGGAGACAGATGGAGACAGATGGAGACAGATAGATAGAGACAGATAGATGGAGACAGATAGATGGAGACAGATGGAGACAGATAGAGACGGATAGAGACAGATAGATACAGATGGAGACAGAAGGAGACAGATAGAGACAGATAGAGACAGATGGAGACAGATGGAGACAGATAGGGACGGATAAAGACAGATAGATATAGAGACAAGGGAGAGATAAGGAACAGACAGAGACAAAGGAGAGAGAAGAGACAGAGACAGATGGAGACAGATAGAGACAGAGAGATAAGAGACAGAGACAAAGGAGAGAAGAGACAGAGACAGATGGAGACAGATAGAGACAGAGACAGATGGAGACAGATAGAGACAGAGACAGAGAGATAAAAGGAGACAAAAAAGGAGACAGACAAAACCAGAGAAAACAAAGAAACATAAGGAGACACAGAAAGAGACAAACAAAAGATAGCAGCAAGTGTCTCCTTCGCTGCTGCTGCAGCATCTAGTTGCTGCTGCTGCTGCTGCTGCTGCTGCTGTTGCTGTTGCTGCTGCTGCTGTCCCCGTCTGTATGTGGAGACATAACAACGAGGTGTCTCCTCTGTCTCTCTCCCCCTCCAAGGGTTTATGTTTTTTTTTTGTTTTTTTTTATTTTTTGTTTTTTTTTTGTTTTGTTTTGTGTGTACCTACTCTAGACTCGGTGCTGTCTCTCCTGGTGTCTCTCTATCTCCCTATACACCTCAACTGCTTGCTGCTGCAGCGCATGCAGCAAGGTGTCTCCTTTGCTGCAGTTGTTTATACTAAGAAATATATAAAGTATATAAGGAGACAGTAGCAGCGTGCTGCTGATGAGATAAAAAAAAAGGAGACACTAAACCCCAATTATAAAATAACAAATACAAAACAAACGGCATCAGTACAAGCAGCAAAAGAGAGTAAGAGACAAGCTCTTACTGCTGCATCAATCGTGTTGCTGCTGCTGCTGCTGCTGCTGCTGCTGCTGCTGCAACGATCGTGCTGCTGCTGCTGCAACGATCGTGCTGCTGCTGCTGCTGCAACAATCGTGCTGCTGCTGCTGCTGCTGCAGCTGCATCAATCCCCGTGCTGCTGCAGCTGCACCACTCGTGCTGCTGCTGCTGCTGCTGCTGCTGCTGCATCGATCCCTGTGCTGTTGCTGCAGCAATGTTGCTGCTGCTGCTGCATCAATCCCCGTGCTGCTGCTGCTGCAGCACTCGTGCTGTTGCTGTTGCTGCATTAATCCCTGTGCTGTTGCTGCAGCAATACTGCTGCTACTACTGCTGCTGCTGCTGCTGCTGCTGCAGCTGCTGCTGCTGCTGCTGCAGCTGCTGCTGCTGCAGCTGCAGCTGCTGCTGCTGCTGCTATCCCTAGGGCAAGGCCCCAACACCCCCAGCCGCAAAGGGAGACAAGACAGCGGCGGAGACACAAAGGGTATATAAGGGGTAAATAAATATATATATATTTATTTATATATAAATAAATAAATAAATAAATATAAATAAATAAATAAATAAATAATATATACATGAATAAAAAATAAATAAATAATAACCAAGC
>NW_013572825.1:2108-2549 GCF_000499745.2 Eimeria mitis | reverse complement strand
AATTTATAATAGATAACTAACCGAGTTATTTACTATTAATTTATTTTTTATTTATTTACCAACTTAGTAAATAAATAAAAAATAAAAAAATAAATAAATAAATAAATAAATAAATAAATAAATAAATAAATAAATAAGCATCCAAGACATAAGAGACAGAAAAGGAGACAGAAAAAGACACAGAAGAGGAGACAGAAAAAGGAGACAGAACGGAGACAAAACGGAGACAGAAAGGAGACAGAAAGGAGACAAAAAGGAGACAAAAAGGAGACAAAAGGAGACAAAAAGGAGACAAAAAGGAGGCAAAAAGGAGACAGAAAGGAGACAAAAGGAGACAAAAGGAGACAAAAAGGAGACACTCAGTGCGCGGGAGCTGTCCTGACGACGTCGTCGATGGCCTCCACCAAGTACTCAACATTTCCTTCATTTACCCCCGCCTGT
>NW_013572825.1:1887-2047 GCF_000499745.2 Eimeria mitis | reverse complement strand
AAATCTTATATATGAACACTATAGATACTCTGTGGACCCTAAACCCTAAACCCTAAACCCTAAACCCTAAGCCCTAAACCCTAGACTCACCATACTGATGCGGCCGTTCTTTAGCAGGTAGACATGCCACTTGTTTATCAGCAGCTCGCACTGCTCCTCT
>NW_013572825.1:874-1787 GCF_000499745.2 Eimeria mitis | reverse complement strand
ATAAATAAATAAATAAATAAATAAATAAATAAATAAATAAATAAATAAATAAATAAATAAATAAATAAAGCATCCAAGACACAAGAGACAGAAAAGGAGACAGAAAAAGACACAGAAAGGGAGACAGAAAAAGGAGAAAGGAGACAAAAGGAGATAAAAGGGAGACAAAAGGAGACAGAAAGGAGACAAAAAAGAGACAAAAAGGAGACAGAAAGGAGACAAAAAGGAGACAAAAAGGAGACAAAAGGAGACAAAAAGGAGACACTCAGTGCGCGGGAGCTGTCCTGACGACGTCGTCGATGGCCTCCACCAAGTACTCTACATTTCCTTCATTTACCCCCGCCTGCATGCACACACAAACCCTAAACCCTAAACCCTAAACCCTAAACCCTAAACCCTAGACCCTAAACCCTAGATATGAGATTGTAAACCCTAGAACTTGGAACGTAAACCCTAAACCCTAAACACGAAATCTTATATATGAACACTATAGATACTCTGTGGACCCTAAACCCTAAACCCTAAACCCTAAACCCTAAACCCTAGACCCACCATACTGATGCGGCCGTTCTTTAGCAGGTAGACATGCCACTTGTTTATCAGCAGCTCGCACTGCTCCTCTGCAGCAAAAGGAGACAGATGGAGACAGCAGCAAAAGGAGACACATGGAGACAGAAGAAAAAGGAGACACATGGAGACAGCAGCAAAAGGAGACACATGGAGACAGCAGCAACAGGAGACACATGGAGACAGCAGCAACAGGAGACACATGGAGACAGCAGCAACAGGAGACACATGAAGCAGCAGGAGACACATGAGGAGACCCCACACGTGCATGCAGACAGCAGCAGATATAGCTGCATAGTAAAAAAATAATATAAAAAAGAAAGAGAAAAATATAAATAGATGTATG
>NW_013572825.1:301-774 GCF_000499745.2 Eimeria mitis | reverse complement strand
CAGCAAAAGGAGACACATGGAGACAGAAGAAAAAGGAGACACATGGAGACAGCAGCAAAAGGAGACACATAGAGACAGTAGCAAAAGGAGACACATGGAGACAGCAGCAACATGAGACACATGGAGACAGCAGCAACAGGAGACACATGGAGACAGCAGCAAAAGGAGACACATGGAGGCAGCAGCAAAAGGAGACACATGAAGCAGCAGGAGACACATGAGGAGACCCCACACGTGCATGCAGACAGCAGCGGAGACAGCTGCATAGTAAAAAAATAATATAAAAAAAGAAAGAGAAAAATATAAATAGATGTATGATAAAATAAAATAAAATAAAGTAAAATAAAATAAAATAAAAAACGCTGGTTAGCCCTGTATAAGAAAAGTATAAATAGACGTAAAATAAAACAAAACAAAAAATAAAAATAAAAATAAAATAAAATAAAATAAAAGCATACTGGTTAATCCTGTGT
>NW_013572825.1:0-281 GCF_000499745.2 Eimeria mitis | reverse complement strand
AAAAAAAAAAAAAAAAAAAAAAAAAAAAAAAAAAAAAAAAAAAAAAAAAAAATAAATAAAAGTAAAACATACTGGTTAATCCTGTATAAAAAAACACAAATAGATGCAAAACAAAATAAATAAATAAATAAAAATAAAAAAATAAAGAAAAAAACCTACTTGTTAGTCCTGTATAAGAAAACATTCCTATTTGTTGTGTGATATGTTCCCATGCAGAAAAAAAAAAAAAAAAAAAAAAAAAAAAAAAAAAAAAAAAAAAAAAAAAAAAAAAAAAAAAAAAA
>NW_013572824.1:2995-4733 GCF_000499745.2 Eimeria mitis | reverse complement strand
GATACACCCCAAAAGAGAAAGTAAACAAAATAAATAAATTAAATATATAAATAAATAAATAAATAAATAAGTAGTTAAAGCTATAAACAAACAAATTTAATATATATATGTATATATATATATATACATATATATATATAGTATATATAGTAAATAAGAAACGCCAACGAAATATATTAATTTTCTTGTTTATGGCTATCAGGAGGAGCTGATAGAGAAGGAAGAAAAGAAAGAAGGAAAAACAAACATATGGTGCGTCTTTCTTTGTTTATTTTTTTTTATTGGGTTTGTGGTTTGTTCTTATTTCTTTTTTATTCTCTACTTTGTTTTCTTTTTCGTTTATTTATTTTTTTATCTATTCATATTCAGTTTTTTTTTACTTTCTTTTTTTAATTTTTTTTAGTGTTTTGTTTGTTGTTATCTCTGTTTCTTTCCTTTCTTGTTCTTTTTACATTTAATACTTTGTTTGTTTTGTTTATATTTATTTATATTTCTATTTTTTATTTGTTATTTATTTTCTTTTTTTATTTTTTAGGATTTGGGTTTACTTTGTTTTAGTGTACCCAGCAATCGTCGCTTTTCTGCTTTTTTCTCTCGCCTGGTTTCTCTGAAGGAGCTAACTAACTATATATATATATATATATATATATATATATATATATATATAATGTTTATTTGTGTATATAATATATATATTTGTTTCTGTATATTATAGATATATATTTATTGGTATATATTTATTTATTTGTGTGTATTATATATATTTATTTGTATTTATACATATATATATATATATATATATATGTATATATATATATATATTCATCTAAAACAACTCAAAATAATCGATAAACTAAAAAAACAAAAGCATTGTATAGTTGATTTTTTTTGTTGGAGTTGCATGCACTGTCTGTACACCTGAAAAAGGGGAAACATAAAAATATAAAAAACGAAATAAAGTAAATAAGAAATGCATGCAGCAGCAACAGAGATGTGCTGCTGAGCTGGGATTCAAGTTATTTTATCTTGTCGCTGAATGAGAGGTAAATGTAAATAAAACAGAAAAAAAGAAAAACAGAAAAACAGAAGTAAATAAAACAGAAAAAAAGAAAAAAAGAAAAAAAAAGAAAGAGAAACAGCAGCAGATAACCACAAGAAAAAAGAATGCTAACAGTTACACAAAAAAAGAAAAAAGAAAAAACGAAAAAAGAAGATAATAAAAGAAAAACAACAACAGTAGATGGTCAAGGAAAAAGAAAGAAACTGCTCTAAATAAGCAGAAATACAAACGAATCCACTTCCCTTTGGCAATATAAATTATATTTTATATTAAAATAAATGTTTTTTGTTTTTATTTTTTTATTATATTTTCATTTCAGAACATAAAGAAAAAATATTGAACAGGATGCATCGCCGGCTAGCGGTGGGTTTCAGCTCGTGCGGTGTATGCACAGCTTTTTTAGTTGCAATAAAAACATGAAAATATAATTTAAATATTAAAACATTAAAAAAAATAATAATAATAATAAAAAATATAAAAAGTTTTCTAATTTTTGATGGATTTCTATACAAATGCTCAGCTGTATCAGCAACACCCGCGGTCTCTGCCTTCCTCGCTCTCTTCGTCTGTATTTTCGTGTTTCTATGAATTTTTCTGAGAAAATAAATAAAAAAATTAAATTAAATTAAAATATTTTATTAAATATTTTAATATTTCAGCAGATTTTCGACTTTTTGC
>NW_013572824.1:1527-1801 GCF_000499745.2 Eimeria mitis | reverse complement strand
TATGTTTTGTATTTATCATATAAAATATATAAATATATAAATATATAGTAATTATAATAATACACAAAAAGATATCGATACAACAAACAAACAAACAGTTTATGCATACACTAATAAACAAACAAACAAATAAATAAATAAGTAAATAAAACAAAAACGACAATCAATAGACAAACAAACAAAACACAAATACGAGTATATATTATGTATATTATATATAATATATATTATGTATATTATAAATGAATTGTATTGTTTTCTTAGTTTATTGTTG
>NW_013572824.1:0-1427 GCF_000499745.2 Eimeria mitis | reverse complement strand
TTTATTTATATTTATTTATTTATTTATTTATTTATTTATTTATTTATTTATTTATTTATTTATTTATTTAGGATTTACTATGGAGCGATTCATCTATAAAGATAGAACGGCTCTTAGAAATGAAACCTTATCAGAGAGTCAATCATTTTGTAGGCACCCATGCTATCACAAGGTATTTATTTTTTACTTTTTTATTTTATTTTTTTGTTTTATTTTATTTTTTTTGTTTTGTTTTGTTTCGGTTTGTTTTGTTTTGTTTTGGTTTGTTTTGGTTTGGTTTGTTTTGTTTTGTTTTAGTTTGTTTTGTATTGTTTTGTTTTGTTTTGTTTTACTTTGTTTTATTTACTTTTATTTAATTTTACTTTATTTTATTTTATTTTATATTATTTTATTTTACATTATTTTATTTTTCTTTTGGTCTGTTTGCGTTTATTGTGTTTCCATTTATTTTATTTTATTGTGTTTTATTTTATTTTATTTTATTTTATTCACATTTATTTTATTTTATTTTATTTTGTTTTATTTTATTTTGGTTTGTTCTGATAAGTAAATAGATAAATAAATAGATAAATAAACAGATAAACAACCAGACAAACTAAAACCATTAATTAATTAATTAATTAATTAATTAATTAATTTATTTATTTATTTATTTATTTATTTTTTTTTTTTTATTTTTTTTTATAAGGAAAGATTACCTGGGGCGCACACTGCAGAGAATGAAGGCCTACTACCCAAAAGAATATAAATTTTTTCCTTCTACTTATATACTACCAGCAGGTAAATAATATTTATTTGTTTTATTTATTTTATTTATTTTATTTTATTTGTTTTATTTTGTTTTGTTTTGTTTTGTTTTATTTTATTTTGTTTTGTTTTGTTTTATTTTGTTTTATTTTATTTTGTTTTGTTTTGTTTCGTTTTATTTTGTTTTTTTTTTGTTTGTTTTCATTTGGTTTGTTTTGTTTTGTTAGATATTATATAAACACAAAATATAAATAAATATAAATAAATATAAATATGTATATATATATATATATATATGTATATATTTTTATATTGTTTTGTATTTATATAATACCTGATATTATAAAAAAATAAAAAAAATAAAAAAATAAAAAAAATAAAAAAAAAAAGCAACTAGGAACATCCCTACTAAACGAAGAAAGCCAAAGCCAAGCAAACAAAAAACAAAAAATTAAAAAAACATAAATAAATAAATAAATATAAAAATAAATAAATAAATAAATAAATATAAAAATAAATAAATAAATAAATAAATAAATGTTTATATATTTATACAGATGCAGCATCTCTACGCGCTGGGTTTGAGGGTGGCCGTGCTCGCACCTTTATAAACAAATAAAAAAATAAATAAACATTTATATAAATAAAAAAAAAATAGATGTATATATATATATATATAT
>NW_013568930.1:8584-11369 GCF_000499745.2 Eimeria mitis | reverse complement strand
ACGCTAGTGTAAACTGTACAAAGGCAGCGTAAACTTCAGCAAAGATTGTCTACAGTTCTTCTACTGATTGGTTTTGACCCAGCTGAGGCATAGTTTCGGTTTCAGACTCGGGACCCGTGGTAGCTGCTTTGTTGCAGGGCACCTGAAGTGAGAGTTGGAGGGTGTAGCGATCTTTGCGAGTATTTTTGCCGACTACATACTTAAGAATTCTCCAGAGAAATGATGGATGATTCGAAAGAGGGCTGGGCGGTGCTTGCACGTAGCGCTAGGGACAGTAACCGAAGGGAACGGTGACCAACGTTCTGCGTTTTCCACTTTCTGCGGCGACTGAGTAGAGGCACCTACTCTCCATACCAGCCTTAGGCCGCTGCGCAACTCTTTTAATGACATCTGGACAGGAGGGACGAATATCTATTTCTTATGGAGTTATTACTTCCGTTGCTCGGATTCAAATACTCCGAAGGTTTACCGTGAATCCTCTGTCCATACCGAGGACAACTCGGAGCTGTAGCAGGGTTGAAATACTCAATGTAAGAATTCCACTAATGTAGCTGGCCTCCTCTCCAGTCACCACGCAACGTGCGACCGGCGGCGCAAGTTCCTGCGAACGGGGGAGAGGAGACCGCCGGACACAAGTTGTAACGGACACTGCTGCAACATTTGCTACATGGTAACCCCACGTGCATGCACAACCAAGCCATATTGCTACACGAGCTTACACTGCAGACAATTGTTAGGCGCTTAGTTGGACCCCAGCGGCTAGCTTTCACGCACGCCAGCTTCACACAGGAACTGGAGTGCGTGCAAGCTACATATCCTCCCCTTTCAGTCCCTCCTACGGCGGGCACCCCCACGGGCTCTATCGATGATAGTACAGAAAAGGTGAAGAATAAGAAAGGAAAGTGGCAAACAGCATCAAGAGATGCGGATGTGCCGTCGAGTTGCAGCTGCTGCCTCGTAGATCTACTCGTGAGCGCCTCCAGGCCACTTAATCGGGTTGAGAGTCGGCAGGCATCCTGGTCCAGAGTAAGTAGACGCTGAGCTGTCTCCGCGTCGCGCCTGCCTTAGTCAAGTGAACAGGGGTCGACCCAGCCCTACAGTGTAGGGACCAAACCCAAAATGGAGAAATTGAAACTGCAGTCGGCGGCGGCGCCAAGCGCGGTATACATGAAAGGAGACGAACTGGAGACGGCGTACATACAAGGAAGCAGCCCTGAAATAAAGTTCAGATAGAGGAACGAGCAAGTTCTCCGTCAGGACACAGCAGCTGTAACTTCCTTATGGGTCACAACCAAATTTTGAGCTGCGCTGCTCATGCCCGTGTGTGCTGCCATAGCCGTATAATCAAAGGACGGCCTGCAAATATTCCTGTGTCATTTCTCTGCGCTGTTGTTCCTCCGAAACCCACTGTATCTACCGGTCTCCTGGCGTTTTTGCGCAATATTCTCGTTTTCTTTGGCCCTTGCGATTGTAATACAGGTGTCCAGGATCGTCGTTTCCTCTAGCTGCCGTTCCATTTCTGCAGGCATCTTTCCTGTTTTGTCTGCATAGTGCACGAGAATTTTGATGGTTGATGTTTCCGATGGCCAAACTTGTTGACAGTTTCGTGGCATCTCCACTTTTGCTGGAAGTTATCGATAGAGGCCAGCGTATTAACTCGAGAATCAATAAATACTCGTACCCAACGCACGTCTTTGGGTGCTCGCCGCCCTGCGCATTTCGGAGGACGCGCGGCTTCACTAGAACCAACTCGCCCTGGCTGAAAGCGACTGCTGAACGTCGTTTGTCCTAGGCTCCTGCCTGTCCTTTTTTGTGATTTCTTCAGAAATTTCCCTGCGCTACTGGAAGCTGTGTAAGGAAACCAGCGAACGCGGGATTTCGGAGATGGCTTCCAGCAGCCAGATCCGACGGCGGGCCAGAAGCTATCTAGGCATAGACCACCGGTTCCGAGAGTACATGGCTGTATTATAAACCCTTTATGCTGAGGGAATAAAATCAGGCCATGCTGATGATTTCTGCTGTTAAAAAAGCCTCACATATGCAAAGGGTACTCGTATTGGCTGTGCCAACGAATAAACGGATAAATTGCACAGAATCGCCATAGCATCAGATATCAGATCCACTTCGTGTCCCGCGTCAAGCAGTACTAGCAAAGAATGACCGGTATTAAGAATCCAATAAGCACAGAGTTCATTTGAGGTGGATCTGTGGGTGTTGGCGTCACGGCATTCGTCCCCGTCATTGCGCCGCACGTTGCGGGGGGGGCCTTGGCTCTTCGCTGTTGATTTTGCCCCTGGCGGCGGAGTGGAAGCCTAGATTCTCGAGTGTCTCTGCTATTTTATACGTCTGCAATCTCGAGCTATGCGACGGTGCATACATATACCAATTCCACACAGGCCATGCTTGTAACGAGAGTCCTCGGCCTTTTTCGACAGCCGTAGCGAATTGCAGTAAAGTCAAAAAACTTAAGGGATGAGCTCGCTGAACGCAGCTTAGCTCACTACCGTGTCTCCAGGCATCCTGGGCACGGCGGCTGAGGGCCCGCAGTTGCGGGGAAGGAGGCGACCTAAAGTGGGTTGCAGATTGCTGCAACTGAGGATGGAAGGCAACCTTACATGCATGGACAACCAAGCATTCTTTGCTGCACGTATTATGCCTGTAGACACTTGTTGAGGGTTTTTACTTCCTTGCAGACAGCATACTACGGCCAACCGGATGTTTCTGTGCTAACTGCAGACACGCCGAGTTACTTTGCTACGTTATATGTAACGCTAGTTCTCTGGCA
>NW_013568930.1:6428-8540 GCF_000499745.2 Eimeria mitis | reverse complement strand
AAGAGTTTCCCAAAAGCAGCTGACCTCCTTCCGCGGTACCTAGGCATCCTGGGCGTTGAGCCCAGGGACAGGGTGGCGCGGGGAGGAGGCAGCCCGAAATGGGGTTGCCGCGCACCCCGCTGCGGCTGGCAGAGCAAGCCAGCCCCACGCGTGCACTAAAGGAAGCTCCAGGGAAGCTTCCTTTGCTGCAGGCTTTGCCTCGTAACGAACTTGTATAACGTTTGCAGGCGCTTACGCGCAGCATGCCAAAGCCGTCGATAAGCTCCTGAGCTAACTCTGCGCTAACTCATGTTACACTTTGCTACGCTAGACACCGACATCTACAGGAGTCCGTGAAGCCGGATAGTCTACAGGGCTCCTCAGTAGCCGGTCACCGTCTCCAAATATCACCTAAACACGGCATATTGAAAAATTACTAGGGTTCAGTGCCTCAGCAGGTAGGAACCGCTTCTACTCCACTTGCGGTGTTGGTTGGGCACGCAGAATCTCTGCGTTCCAGGCGAAACTGCCTCGACACTGAGCAGACGGGTAGTAGTAATCATTGGAACCCCAACATTTGCATGTATTATGTAACTTTATAACACTTATAATTGTAACATTTATAATTTTAATGTGATTTACTCGCTACGTTCTGCTGCCCNTAACTTTATAACACTTATAATTGTAACATTTATAATTTTAATGTGATTTACTCGCTACGTTCTGCTGCCCGATGCCGTCCACGGGGGCCATTGTAGTGCCGGGCACAACACTTCGTGTTGTGTGTGCGGAGAGTGGCGCCTCCCACTGCGCTGTCATACCTTTCGTCCACTGCTACTGCAGCGCCACCGTGTAATATAAGATTTTCGTTGAACGGTTGTTAGGAATCCTGTTATTTGCCTATC
This sequence comes from Eimeria mitis, assembly GCF_000499745.2. Taxonomy (NCBI): domain Eukaryota; phylum Apicomplexa; class Conoidasida; order Eucoccidiorida; family Eimeriidae; genus Eimeria; species Eimeria mitis. The sequence goes on along the minus strand of NW_013568930.1, from coordinate 7,656 downwards.
CAGCATTGAGCTGTTTCCAGGCGGGTCCGGTTGCACTCGTCTCTTCATTGACAGAAAGACATGCAAGAAACGAATATACAGATGGCAAGCGCAGACAGGTCCGTTCTATAATACTTGCGACATTAACAAGTTGCAAGAATATTTTTTAAGAAATTACATCTATTACATTTCCCTTATCAATGCAACAACGGAGCCCCCGGCTGACGGGCGTGCGCTACCAAAGGAAGCCAGGCACATTCAGCTGCAACCGCTTCCACCCAAGTTGCCAGTCAGGGGTTGCTACTCCCCCCGCCGCCTCTGACTCAGCCCACCTGGGACCTCCTTGGCATCGCCGAGGGCTGCGCGTCTGGGACGCGCTGTTGCTGTTTTGTCTTCTGTTTTTATTGACACCTGCAAGTATGGAGGCATTCCTCCGTCCCGCGTCTGCGTACCCTCCTCTTCTTCAGGCTCTCCAAAAAGGGCCTCTGAAGGTCAGTGAGCGCTTCGGATGCCTTTGATTCGTTCAGCTGCTGGGATGGTAATGACTTGCACAGGTAGACTTCCGCGCGCGGTATGCGTCGTGTCTTTCTCACTTTTTGTCATTAAGTCATTTTTCAGTGATGTCAGGGAGCACAATGCGAGTCAANCGTCGTGTCTTTCTCACTTTTTGTCATTAAGTCATTTTTCAGTGATGTCAGGGAGCACAATGCGAGTCAATGGGGCTTACGTGGCTCGCAGCGGTCCTTTGAGCTAGCTGCTTTTATGATTTGCCTTAGCTGCCTCGCTTTTGAGTTTTTGTTCCTCGTGCGGCTTCGGAGGTTCCTCGCACAGGGATAAGGCTCCTTCAGCTGTACACAGATGCAGTTCTGCCGTCCAGGACGACGTGAAATGGGCTGTAAGCTGAAGCTCCTGCGATGCGTTTCCTAATGCAACTTGGCTGCCCCTTCAACTTGTCTCTTTTGTCGTTTCAGGTCTCCCTGGTTGGCTCCGGTAATTGGGGAACTGCAGTTGGGAAGATCGTCGCCTCAAATGCGAAAAATTCGCACATATTCAATACAGATGTGGGGCTCTCATACTCTCCCATGTGGATCTGCGTTGGTTAGAAGCAGTTCATTACTGTTTTGAGTGGCATATGAGGCATACTACACCGACATCTTCATCATTCTCATCTGAGCTCGTGTCAGTGGAACCTCGCGAAGTGCAACATATTGCTGTATGAACAAGAGCTGCAGCTTTCTTCTGTCTCTTT
>NW_013568930.1:5467-6156 GCF_000499745.2 Eimeria mitis | reverse complement strand
CATTTAGCTATTGGGGATAGAAAATTATGGTGGAAGTGGGCTTAGTGTGTTCATGCAGCAAAAGCAAAGCATTTACAGGAAATTTTTCAAAATGTCGAATCGCTTGTATGTGAGCAGAGAGCGTGCCGAGAACTGAGGAAAGCTAAGCTACTGCCGCCACATTGCCGGGCCATATCGCTCATTAAGGGTATTGGTGTCAGGAATGGTTGGCCTTTGACCCTGACACACGAAATCGGTTCTATATTGGACCTGCCGAAGCCATGTGTCCTTTCGGGTGAGAATTTGCCGCAAGTTTGCTGCATTTGCCTGGGATATGTTGAATGAGCAGTGCATATTCAACGTCAAGCATTTCACATTGATTGTTTTTGAAGGAAATAAGAGCTATATTTTGATATCGTTCTTCGTAGGCGCAAATGTGGCTAACGATGTTGCCGCTGAAAACTTCGCGGAGGCGACTATTGGCCATGCAGACGGTGAGACCGAGACGGCAGCGTTGTGGCAATTGCTTTTTGACAGACCTAACTTCAAGATTAACGTTCTCCCAGATGTTGACGGCGTCGAGGTGAGTTACGGCGGTATGTTACTTTCTCCCGTCATCTGCATCTCTCCGTATCTGTTGGCCTAGAACGAGCAGGGCTCAGCTGCTCTGGTGGCGGGGTAGATCAAGGCTGCTTAACCATGTTAAACCT
>NW_013568930.1:0-5273 GCF_000499745.2 Eimeria mitis | reverse complement strand
CCTGCCAAGAGATTGTTGTAGTAGCCAGGGCCGTGTGCCAACCATGATGTCTTTTGTGCTGCAAAGGTGGTCGTTCCATACATAACAGCTCAGCCCTCCCGTGTACGTCTATGGTTGTCACAGGACACGCTGTACGACAGCGCAGGCTATGCTGATGTTATCACTACCGTATTTGGAGGGCGCAACGCCAGAGTGGCTGCGGCTTTCGTGCGCAACAGAGGCAAGGACTGGGATCAGCTGGAGAAGGAAATGCTCAACGGCCAAAAGCTGCAAGTATGTATTCCCCTGGTAGCGGCAGCCTTCACGTGTTTATACAAGGGGCAATGGGAGTATTCCCCCTTTTACCATGAAGCCATCTGTATCCTGGACTTCTCAACATTCCCGTGCTATTTTGTGTGTGTGCGCCAGGGGCCGGCTACGCTCGAACTGGTGGCTGAGGTGATACGTGCAAACGAAGTTGAGCATCTTTTCCCGTTGTTCATGTCGACGTACGCGGTAGCATTTGAAAATGCCGAGCCGGAGGCAATCCTCGACGTTTTCCGCACCAATCGGCCGCGTAGCATTCAGCGGAGTGAAGATTGCGTGAAGCTGAAAGTTCCCTCGCTCGTGAAAGATGCAAGGACACGAATTGCGTCCCGCATGAAGAAGCTTGGGAGAAGCATCAGTGAACTGACAAGGAACCCACCAGACACCCCCGACAGCGCCTCAGAAGAAAGCAACCACAAGGCAGAGAATAATTGCGCCAAGCTGTAAAGCTTGAATGACTGGGCAAAGATAATGGAAGTTGCAGGTCACTGGACCCGCAAAGGAGGTGAACACTGCACTCACGGCGTATCGGTTTAGTCTCCACAAAGTCTGAAGACAACCAGGCGACTAACCGCCGGATGTTCAGNACTCACGGCGTATCGGTTTAGTCTCCACAAAGTCTGAAGACAACCAGGCGACTAACCGCCGGATGTTCAGTCTGGGCAGTTGACTGGGCACGTGACACTGTCCGGCCTGTTGGTGCCGAGGACTCCCCGACACGGCCACCCTCTAGAGGGACATCTGTGCAGCGATTTGGGGTGCATTCAACGGCATTGACAGGCATCTTCAGATATGTAGGGCGTGCATACGTTTGGATATGTGTTAACTTCATTCAGTATACATCGGCTGTGCTATTTCTAGCGGTGCAGTACCCGCCTGCTACTGGCTGCTTTAGCAGACTCTTGTGAAGGGCAGTTTTTACTTCCGTGGATGGTGTACCTAGGGTGAGCTCATGTGTATAGGGTGGCAGGAATCGAGTTTGTGCACTGCCGCTGGATGGATGTAAAAGGCCAATAGGTACTTGCGTGTCAGGTGTGCGGAGACGCAGCAGCTTATGCAGTCGTCTCCACGGTCCCGCCTTTACACGACAACAGCCCCATATAAATAGTTTGGTAGCAGTCAAGCCACATCTGCAAGGCAAAAACCATTCGTAGCTACGTGAGTTGATAGTGCAAACGGTCACTTCTGCGCGCGTTGCAAAAGGGGCGGGGTGGCTTAAAGGCATCACGTTCCGTGCAATGAGCGTCGATGCTGCCAGCACCAGCAGCATCAGCTTTGATGCACCTGTTGCCCCCAAACTAGTCCGCACAGTTCAGTCTGGAAGGCTAGCTACCCCAGCCTCGAAAAAAAGGGCAAGGAGATGCGACANCTAGTCCGCACAGTTCAGTCTGGAAGGCTAGCTACCCCAGCCTCGAAAAAAAGGGCAAGGAGATGCGACATACTCCCAACGTGGCGGCGTTGGACGAGGCTTCCGCACGGCGCCATGGCACCTCGTCCACTAAACAAAATTCAGCACTTCAGCTGAGTGTCTGAGGATGAGAACGACGCTTGTTCCCTTCTAAGCAAGCGCTCCCCGCGCGACGACGACCCATGAACGGCCAGCACCAGGGGTTTGCCAAGCCACATGCAGGGTGAGGGCCTCCCCATGGAGTCGAAATACCGTATTGGGGGCGACTTAGGATGCTGACCACCTTTAGGTACTTCATGTTAATTCAAAATAAGTTTCTGGAAAAGAGTTACCGGGTTTGCTGTGAGTTCACCGTTGACCGCCAGACCCAACGCGAAGACAGCCGGAACCGCTCCATAGTGCAACATCGGGTGCAACCAACGGTTCCAGGCGAAACAGCAACGGTTCCACGCCTGAAAAGGGGACAGTCACAAGCATGATCCGTAATGAAGCACATGCAATGAATTACCAAAGAGCAGCACAAAGAAGCGCCACATGATCGAGGAACACGCAGCGTCGAGTGGAAGTAAAATCCAACCCGGGGCTTCTCCTAGGATATTGTGGGAGCTGGCTCCGCAGTGAACCAGCAGTGGTGTACAGCGATACGAAGGAAATATATGCTACGTCAAGGGACTGGCGTTTCAGGTGTAGAAGGACAGCGGCTCTGCGAGCCCGACGCTCTTATGCGGCTGCAGCAGTGAAACAACGGCAGTTCGAGGCAGCAATGTAAGTACCGTTTGGGCTTTTCTCTCCAACGCATCCTTGCTCAAGGCGGCTCCCATCCTGGAGATGAGGAGCAGCAGGGAAAACAGAAGGCTCCTACGGTCACGTCGTCCGTTCGGCAGCAGGCTTCGGCCAGTAGTTGACGTGTAGGAGTTTAGTTTGCGTATATGCGGCAGAAAATGTAGCAACAACACATTTGGACGTGTACTACTATTCTGTTTTGCAGTTTCACGAATAACAAGACTTCGAACCGGACCCACTCGACGATTGGGGCTGCAGTCCAGACCCGACGCATGGAGAAAGCCGCTGGCTATATTGCGCATAATAGGAAAAGTATGAACACCTAAAGTATAATAAAGGGAATTGTATAATGGCTATTCATGCTGGGGAGATCTACCTGTAATTACACATGGCCTCATGTGCTGACGGGTACTATACGTGTTTATTCGTTCTGTGCCCCCCGTAGTTTGTTGGAAAGCGCACTGCCGTAGATTACCTTTTCTAAAGAATATTTACAAGCAAGAAGCATCCTTCTGTCTTTCCTTGGTTGCTCCGTCAGCGGCTGTTTCTAGTGGCTTTCACACGCATCTGCACTTCAATGAAAATGACTGCAAATGNTTGCTCCGTCAGCGGCTGTTTCTAGTGGCTTTCACACGCATCTGCACTTCAATGAAAATGACTGCAAATGCAGACATCGTTGTGGTGGGCTGCATCAACTCGGACCTTGTGTCCTTTGTATCGCGACTTCCGAGTGCAGGGGAGACAGTTTTCTCTTCTGCACTGGAGAGTCATTTTGGAGGCAAAGGAGCTAACCAGGCTGCTCAAGCTGCCCTCTTGCTGCAGAGCAATTCAACTTGTGCAAAAGTGACCCACGAATGTGCCTTCGGTGCATCGCAGCAAGTCTCGGACAACGGGCTATTCGAAAACGGTACAACTACAAATGGAGACAACAGATCTACTTGCGGTGTCGCGATGGTTGGTAGGGTTGGAAGAGATGCTGCAGGATTGAGTTTTCTGCGCCACTTTCAGTCGCTGGGTATTGATACTCGGGGGATCTACATAGACTCGCAAGCTGGAACGGGCACTGCCCTTGTCACTGTTGCTGACGGCGGGGAAAATACGATAGCCTACGTGCCCGGGGCGAACGCGTTATTGAATAAGGAGCATATCTCCGCAGAGCCTGTTCTATCGTAACTCACCACGGCCCTAGAGTATTTGCAGCAGTGTAACACCCTACTGAGCGCTTGTGCACATCGCTACCCAACATATACCAATTTCGCCGCAGATGCCCGTGTAGGTTCAACTCCAGCCGGGCAGTTTAATGTTGTTGCAGTGGCACCGACTTCTATTTCAGGGGGCGATTATCAATAGCGACTGCGTGGCTTCTGTTGCTGTGTTTCAGGTTGCTGCGGGGAGCAAAAGTGGTTGTTTCAGAGAATGGAGTCCCGGGGTCAGCCTCGGTGGAGTGCTTTCGAATTGCCAAGAAGGCAAACGCCAATGTCTTGACAGTATTTACGCCAGCTCCGGTGGACTGCGTCGATCCGGAGATTTGCTGTTTCACGGATTTTCTTCTTTGCAACAACATCGAAGCAAAAGCGCTTNCTGCGTCGATCCGGAGATTTGCTGTTTCACGGATTTTCTTCTTTGCAACAACATCGAAGCAAAAGCGCTTATGAAGATGTGGGACAGCGAAGCGGCTGCCACTGAAACCAACGACGGAGGACAGATTTCACGTCGTCTCCATGATGTGATGATTCGTACGGCTTCTCGGTTTCCGGGGGGCGCGCGAGGCCTTGCCAACGTTGTCATCACTCGAGGAGCCCACCCCTGTGTAATATTTGCAAATGGAAAGACGACGGAAGTGCCACTGGCGAAACAGGTTCCGAGTGAACTCGTTGTCGACACGACGGGGGCGGGTGACTCTTTTGCAGGATCGTTTGCTTATTTCCTTCTTCAAGCACCCAACTCACCTGAAGCAGCAGTAGCCAAGGCGACGTTCGTTGCAGCGCAATCCGTCACCAAGAAAGCCGCTGCGGAAAGCTACGCGGGAAGGCACGAGCTTCCTGATCATTTATTCCAGCGCTCATGAAGGGGAATTATTGGAACTTACTAGCTACATTTTTAGTTATATCTGCCTAAATGACGAATTGCTGGGTTCACAGAGAACACGCATTTCAACCGTGTCGTATTCTAGCAGCATTCCTTTGGAAGGTATCTGCTCTTGTTGCTGAAATTTAGCTTCCAGGCAAATCTGTTACAAAATTTCTTAATTATTATTCGGGTAAACCATGAAACAGCTCGAAACGTGCAACAGAGAGCAATAAATCGGTTTCTAGTCTACCGGGATGCACCTTGTCCGTACACCCTGACCATGATCGCCTGCGTACAAGAAGTTCATCTTCCGTCACTTTCGCGTGATGCAACTGCGGGGCACGGAATATTTTTGCAATGGTGATGCGCGTATCCGTCCCTTCTCCAATCAGTGTCTTTGCAGACAATGCGGATGCTGCACAGGCGATAGCAATATTGTACCCTGATTCGACCCAGGGTAGGGCTCCTCAAAGCGACCGCAAGATTTATTTGTTTCCACAGCAGTCCACCATGTTAATTTTGCAGATGCAGCAAAGGAAACACCATACGTTGCAATTCGTTTAGGATCTCTGAGAAATGTTTGGCGCAGTTCCCCTTTCAGTGCTAAGCAGTCGGGAACCGACAGCCTTTGGGAAAGAGAAATCTGCGCTCCTCCCCTAGCGCCAACGCCAAAACAAACTGTTTTAAGTCCTGCTTCTGCTCACCC
>NW_013568929.1:225-774 GCF_000499745.2 Eimeria mitis | reverse complement strand
AAATTGCAGAGCACTGACAAGGGAAATCGCAGCTCTTCCCCAAGGCATTTGGTGCAACTAGTCGCGTGCACGCTCTTTCGGTTGCATGCATTTATGCATTTGAGTTGGATGTGATGTTTGGATGGGTCGTGCAAACAGCAAACGGAATTCCTGTGCGCTGCTAGATGGTAGGGATTGATATTTGCTTACGCCTGGGTATTTGCGACTACCTGGGTTTGACAGTTGGCTGCTGGCGTGATGGGCAAAGGCTAAGCTTGGCATCCGGCCATGTGGGAACGTGCATGACATACTGTGAAAGCACTATTCTCGTCACGCCAATGAGCAGTGTCTTGATACGTTATGGGACATTTCCCGTCCTATGTGCGGTCTGCCAGAGTGTTTACGTGCGTTAGGGGAGCGATTGGGTACGTGCTAGCGTGGTACAGCGGTGGCGCCGTTACTGCGAGGTGCGGTGGTGCCCGTTCGAGCTGCGCCTGGTGTAGAGGCAGTGCAACAGACTTACCGAAGTGATAGAGGGGACGACCACTGACCAAAGTTGAGTTTTGGCTT
>NW_013568929.1:0-125 GCF_000499745.2 Eimeria mitis | reverse complement strand
GAGGTGCGGTGGTGCCCGTTCGAGCTGCGCCTGGTGTAGAGGCAGTGCAACAGAGGAAAGTTTTTTTTTTCGGGGACGACCACTGACCTAAGTTGAGTTTTGGCTGTACGCCGCCAGATGGTACG
>NW_013568928.1:503-684 GCF_000499745.2 Eimeria mitis | reverse complement strand
AAATAAAAAATAAATAAATAAACAAACCTGTATTTTTATATTTTTTTTTGTAATCTAAAAACCATCGATTTCAATCGGCAAAATAAAACAAACAAATAAATAAACAAAATAAACAAACAAATAAATAAATAAATAAAATAAATAAAATAAATAAAAAAAATAAATAAAAATAAAAAAGAAA
>NW_013568928.1:0-188 GCF_000499745.2 Eimeria mitis | reverse complement strand
ATAAATAAATAAATATAAATAAATAAATATAAATAAATAAATATAAATAAATAAAAAAATAGAGAAAAAACGATACTAGCAGGAAAAAAAACGAATCAGAAAAAGCAAAGATACAAGCAGCTGGTAGGCCTGTATAAATAAATAAATAAATATAAATAAATAAATAAATAAATATAAATAAATAAATA
>NW_013568927.1:550-684 GCF_000499745.2 Eimeria mitis | reverse complement strand
CTCCTCTGGCGTTACTGCTCCAGTACCTCCCCTTTTACTACGAAATCAAGTGTGTGCTCTTCTACTGGCTGGCTTCCCCACAGTTTAAAGGAGCTGGGTGGTTATGGCTGCACGTTATCTACCCCGCCTACGAA
>NW_013568927.1:0-315 GCF_000499745.2 Eimeria mitis | reverse complement strand
TGCAACGCGAAATGAAGACAAGACGGGCCTACTCACTGCTGCATCTGCCCTGCTGCTGCACCGGCCGGCCGGCGGGACGATCTAGGACTGGCGAAGCGCTCTGCGGCGTGCTGACACCGAGCTGGCCGCTGTGCACAGCCGAGCAGCATGCAAGCAGCGTAGCCTGGATTGGATTGCAACGCCAGTGCGGACATCTGCTTGAGCTGCTGGGTGCCCTCAGCGACCTGGTGGCTAGAGTGAAGGGGATGCGGCGAGGAGAGCCGTCTTCTTTCGTGACCTCTCCGTGGGGGAGAACGGGGGTAACGTTCGGCGTTG
>NW_013568926.1:595-774 GCF_000499745.2 Eimeria mitis | reverse complement strand
GCCGCCTCCACCAGCGCCTCCACGTACAGCAGCAGCTGCACCAACACACCCTGCAGCAGCAGCAGCAGCAAGTGTGCAATTGTATTTTGTAGCTCACCAAGAAGAGAGTCTGTTCCATCCAGCGGCGTCGATGTTGCCTCCTGAGTTTTGCTGCTGCTGCTGCTGCTGCTGCTGCTGCT
>NW_013568926.1:321-406 GCF_000499745.2 Eimeria mitis | reverse complement strand
AGCAGCGAGGCAGCAGAGAAGCATTCAGTGCATGCAGCTGCTTGCAGGCCAACCAAACTGCAGCAGCAAGTGAAGACGGAGGGAT
>NW_013568926.1:0-221 GCF_000499745.2 Eimeria mitis | reverse complement strand
CCCTCGCCCCAGCAGGGACTGCAGCAAGCTGCTGCTCGCGCCAGCACCTCCAAGGCCCCAGCGAAGGCCATGCACGGAGACATCTGCTGCTGCTGCTGCTGCTGCTGCTGCTGGTGCTGCTGCTGCTGCTGCTGCTGCCAGAGAACAGGGTAGCAGCGAGGCAGCAGAGAAGCATTCAGTGCATGCAGCTGCTTGCAGGCCAACCAAACTGCAGCAGCAAG
>NW_013568924.1:7944-11910 GCF_000499745.2 Eimeria mitis | reverse complement strand
CCTACCAAGGCCAAGTGAATGTTTCCGTACTAAGTGGGGACAGTTCACGCCACATTACTATGGCGGAACTTCCCCCACACCGCAGGCATAACACGCACTGCAAATGAGGCCATTGAATTTCGCACGCTTCGTTGTACAAAAGCTACATATTGAGGGGTTACGCGGTATACAGCTGGAGAAGAAGGAGCTGTTGTACTCCTTCGCAATGAGGACGGAGACGCCAAAACACTCCATAAAGATCTGGCGACGGCGATGGCGAGCTACAGCTAGGGACTTTGGGTTTGGCGTGTAATGCCACTATTTAATATCTGAGCTTTCATCTGTAGATTACACTCCACTTACATCGATGGAAGAAGTTGGTTTGCATGCTGAAGCCCCACTCGCCTGTCGGGGTCTGTTGCTGGAGAGCAGCGGGGGAGGGGCAAGCGTATACGCTTGTCTTGTACTTATCGGATTCCCAAGTGTGTCCTTGAAATATATAAAAAAAAATCGACATAGACAGAAAGAGAGAAGCGCAGCTACAGATCTGTCCTGTTGTCGGCAGCGGAAGGCGGGCGGGACCTCCGCGAGAGATCATCAGCCTTCTGCCCCGTGACACCGTTTACTCCAGTCCTTAAGCTTTTCAATAAAGAAACACAAACGTCAATTAAAGTATACGAACAGAGGAAAGAAATGAGGCCACCAGGTTCCATTCTGCGCCCGTGTCGGTGCAGGTGACCTCAATCCAGTGTGCTGCATAGAGGGCAGCCCGGGAGGCAGCAGCAGCAACAGGATCTCTGCTAGTGTTTATATCGCGAGCTCAGCTGCAGCAGTATTCGCTGCTGCTGTGCAGGCCTAAGGAGAGGCGGGACGCAAGGCTGCCCACACCTTGCTCTGCGTAGAAACGACCGGATAGGCACAGTGCTGGGTAGCCCGTCTGTCTTCTATTGACAGCCTCTGTTGGTGTTTCTCGCCACAGTGCTGAAGATGACTGACACAGAGGGCAGATGCTCTCAGCATCGCATGCAACGGGGGCTGTTCCATATGGACGCCAGACCGTCTGGGGCCCTAGGGGACTCGAGGCTTGGCTCACGAGGAAGTCTATGGTCTCAGGCATCAGCTGAAAGCCATGAAGCCACAGACCAGCTGCCGTTGCAGCGACATAACAGCGGCAACAGCTGCAGCAGCAACAGCAACTGGGTCGTTTCTGCGGATGCTCCTCCGAGCCGCAGCGGATCGCTGCTGTTGCAGGTAGACCAGGTTCTTGAAACTTTACCCAAAGGAATGGAAGAAGAATTTTTGCTGCCTCAAAGATGTCTTGGGGACAAAGCCTGCCCGGCGATTGCGAAGCATCTTTTCAGGTGTATGGGCCTGCGCTCTGTGGACCTTTCGGTCTGTACACTCGACACAGAGAGTCCTCAGCACAGTAGTACTAGTTGCAGCTCACTTACTTAAAACTATTAAAATAATTTAGCATCAGTACAGAAAGGAGCAGCACAGAGAAGTGTATAGTCTGTAGTTGCTGCTGCTGCTACTGCAGCAAGCAATCCGTGCAGCAGCGCTCTTTCTGTTGCTGCTCTGCCTAGGCAAACAACATATCCCCAAGGGGCTTCAGTGAAATAGCTGCTGCAATCGCGAACCTTAAGCATCTGCAGCAGCTGAGGCTTGACTGGAATCCTATAGGCTCTGGTACGTACACACCGCACGCATATTTCCTTATAAGTGTTGCAGCGGCAGCAACAGCAGCAACCGCGTGAAAGCTTGTAGCAAGGGTACAGCCGGTTCCTCCATCTGCTTTTGTTGCTGCTGCTGCTGCTGCAGAAGCGGACAGCGCCAGTCCCCCGGCGGTACAGGTGCTGTGCGACAGTATAGCTGGGCTGAAGGCGTTGGCGTTGCTGTCTCTAGTACATTGTCAGTTGGGGCCTCGGGCTGCTGATGCGCTCAGTGGCATCATACTACAGAACAGGTGCTTGTTCTGTTTCGTTCCTGCTGCTGCAACTTCTTCCTCTGCTGCTGCCTCAGCAGCTGCGGCTGCTGCTGTTTGCGGCGCTGCGCTGCAGTGAGGTGGTGATCGTGCCGCAGCTTAGTGTGGTTCTTTCCAGGGCGTTTGGGGTGTATGTACAGCAAAAGTTTACGAGAAATACACCTCAGGAACAACGCAATTGGGGAGGAGGGAGCAGCCCAGCTCTGTACTGCACTGAAAACCAACAGAAACCTCACCGCCCTTGACCTGACGGGTGAGCCAGCGTTGTGTTTGTATTGACATGTATTTCATCCTCTACAGAGAAAGCTGAAATACTATACTATACGCTGTTTTGGGGTTTAGTTTAGGGGGCAATGCATCTGAACGCAGGGGGCCGGTATACTGGCTTTGTTCAGCTGAACATACACCATATTCCACCCCTCTGTGCTGCCACTGTTTCTCTTCACATATATGTTTGTATACACATAAACCTACACGCATGTGTACGTATATGTATAGATATGTGTATGCTTATGTATGTATGTAGATGTGTGTAGGGCTAGACCCACCCATCCCCACGAACACTTGTATCTATGCGCATGCATACATACACATATCTATGTACATGCATGCGTGCATGCATGCGCATGCATGCGAAGGCAGTGTCGAGGGTCATCTGGGGCTTTCTGGTACCTGCAGGCAATGGGGCGAGGCCCTCGACGCTCCGCGAGGTCTCTAGGTGCTGCGCTGACAACAGCAAGATGCTGGAGCTGCTGCCGCCGCAGCAGGAGGAAGCACTTGGGCTGCAGCACAGCAGCAGCTTGCAGCAGCGGCAGCAGCACCAACAGCAGCAGCACCAGCAGCAACAGCAAAAGCAGCAGCAACAAGTCGATGACTATGTGACTCGAATTGAAGCTGAGCTGAAGAGCACAGAGCAGGTGAGGTGCAGCTGCTGCAGGCTCCAGTGTCCGCGCCAGACTGCAGCACAGCTGCTGCTTGCACTGCTCCGGTTGCTTCTGCTGCTGTTGCTGCTGCTGCTGCTGCTGCTGCTGCTGCAGCAAAGCGCTCGACTGCTGCGGCGCCTTGAGTCAGACTTGGCCTCTTCTGCTCAACGACACAACGAGACAAAGAGAGAAAATATGCTCCTCAAGCAGCGCATCTGTGAACTGCAAGGGGCCACAGTAAAGTGTCAGTGAACTCCTCCCTACAACTCCATAGTGTACAGCTTGAGGCCTAGGGTTTAGGGTTTAGGGTTTAGGGTTTAGGGTTTAGGGTTTAGGGTTTAGGGGTAACGGGTTTTTCTGCTGCAGCAAACTTGATGCAAGATGAACGCCGAGAGCTGCTCAAAGAAAACGCCTTTTTAAAGGTCAGTGCTCTGCACAACAAACATATGACAGCTACAGCCCAGCTAGCTGTACCCAGCTAGCTGTACCCAGCTAGCTGTAGCTAGCTAGCTGTAGCTAGCTAGCTGTACCCAGCTAGCTGTACCCAGCTAGCTGTACCCAGCTAGCTGTACCCAGCTAGCTGTACCCAGCTAGCTACACTGAGGTTGCTGCAGCCAGCTAGCTGAGTGCAGGCGAACAAAGCAGGACCTAGCAGCTACCTAGCAGCTAGCTAGCAGCTAGCCAGACACTTCAGCAAGAGTAAGCTGCTTAGGCTGCTGCCGGAGCCAGAGAGAGTGTCGGCGCAGGGGAGCCTGGAGGAGAGGTACAGAGAGCTGTGTGAATCCCGCATCATGGCACAGCAGCAGAAGCTGCAGCTGCAGCAGCAGCAGCAGCAGCAACAGCAGCACCAGCAGCAGCAAGCCATGCTGCAGAGGCAGCTCCACGACAAGCAGGACACCAACGAGAAGCTCCTCAGCGATCTTCAGGTCAGCTAGCCAGGGCGCAAAGCTATCTAGCTAGCTGGCTATCTAGCTAGCTAGCTAGCTAGCGCCAAGCCCTAGGGTCTAAGCTACAAACTTCTTAGCTGGATGATGTGCTGCTGGTCAGTGCGGCGTTCGCTGCTGTCTTTGGGTTTTATTA
>NW_013568924.1:4918-7670 GCF_000499745.2 Eimeria mitis | reverse complement strand
TGCAGCAAGAGCTGCAGCAAGAGGCACAGCGTCGCCTCCAGGGAGAGAAAGAGGCACTAGAAGAGAAGCAAAGCATTACAGCCAACCTGACGAAGGCTGAACAAAAGTAAACTATCACTGATTAGGGTTTGTGGTTTGCGATCGAGTCTAGGGTTTAGGGTTTAGGGTTTAGGGTTTAGGGTTTGTGGTGCATGCGAATGCGATAAGGGTGGAAGAGCTGAAGCAAAAGCTGCAAGAGAGAAAGGAGACCGAAGAGCTGCAGCAGCAGCAGCAGCAGCAGCTGGAGCAACGAGTTACCGAGCTGCAGCAAGAAGCAGCAGCAGCAAGAGCAGCAGCAGAAGAACTGCAAACAAAGATGCGCCACCTCGCAGCAAGGGCTGCAGCAGCAGAAGCAGAGCAGCAGAGACAACGCGATATCCTAAACTGTCGTCAGGTGGCTCCTCTTCGCCTCTAAACCCTAAACCCTAAACCCTAAACCCTAAACCCTAAACTGGGCTATCTGAGAAGCGTGCTGTTAAGACAAGGAGGCTGTGTGGCCTTTCCTACTGCTGCTGCTGCTGCTGCTGTTGCTGCTGCTGCTACGGCTGTGCAGAAGGCGCTGGAGCAGATGCAGCAGCAGATGAAGGAGCAGCAGGAGAATCACCTAAAGGCACAGGAGACCCTGAAGTCAGCAGCAGCAGCAGCAGCGGCCAAGGCAGACGAGCAGCTGCAGCAAGTACAACAGCAGCTACAGCAACAGGAGCAGCAACAGCAGCAGCAGCAGCAGCAGCTACAGTCTGCACAGGCGGAAGCTGTGAAACATGAAGCAAATCTAAGGGCCCTCAGGGAGGCCCACGCACAGCTGAAGGATGAGCTGAGAGTGCCTTACCAAACCCTAAACCCTAAACCCTAAACCCTAAACCCTAATCCCTACACTCTAAACCCTAAAGTCTAGAAGCTTGTTGCTGTGGCAGTCTCCAGAGCGGCCTGTATTCGCTGCTGCTGCTGCTGCTGCTGCTGCTGCTGTTGTTGTGGGGACCCTCAGAAGGCTCAGGCGGAGTGCCAGCGCGCGCAGGAAGAAGGCCGGCTAGCAGCAGCACGGCTGCAGCGGCAGCAACGCGAGTGGCAGCACCAGCGAGATGACCTCTGCGTCCGCCTCCGGGGCGGCATAGAACAGCTGCAGGCCGTGCTGAGTGCTGCTAGGCACCAGGAAGCAGAGATGCAGACGCTGTAGCTGTAGCTACTCAAGAAACCCCAACAAGCTATATAAAAAAACCTTGCAACCGGTAGCTAGCTGCAGCTAGCTACAGCTAGCTACACACATACTGCTAGCTGTATATAGTTGCACGCATACTGCTAAGAGCAGCCACGTGCAGCTAACTACTGCTAGCTGCACATGCATGGCTAGCTGTAGCTAGCTGTAGCTAGCTGTGTCTAGCTGCGTGAGCGGCTTGGGGCTTGGCCGAACTGGCACCAAGACTCATGGCCTGGCGGTGACGGGGCCGTCGTGCTGATATGCTGCAGAAGAGCAGCAGCTGCAAGTTGCAGGCCTCTGCCGTCTTTTGTTTCTTTTGTTTTGGCGAACACAGATGAACAGAGCTGTGTAAATACAGCGCATTTGTAACACATCAGGACTTCAACTATCTATAGCTAGCTGTGGCTAGTTGTGGCTAGCTGCGAACGCTGTGGCTAGCTAGCTAGCTAGCTAGCCACTGGCTGTAGCTAGCTCCGGATATCTGCGAGAGCTGGGGGCTTCGAGTGTGCTCACAGTCCATCTCCGGCGGGCTGAAATCCCACTGCTGAGCACAGCAACTGGCGGATATACACAAACAAAACCCAACACAGAGAAAAAGAAGCAATGCCCAGCTGGGGGCCCCTTGGGGGGCCCTGTTTGAGGGGCCTCGTTTGGGGGCCCCCTTCTGGGGGCCCGCTCGGCGGGCCCCTCGGCGACCAAGGCCGATGCCCCTTTGGGGCCCTCGGTCGTGGTCGCCTCGAACGGCCGAGGCTGCTTGCAGGCGTAGCAGCAAGAGCTGCTGCTGCTGCTGCTGCTGTTGCAGCACGCGCAGTTGTGCTGAGGCAGAGCCTGGGGCGTATGTGGGGTTCTGGCCTACGCTGTTTTGTAACTGGATATTAGCGAGATACTGTGATTTATTTAAAGCAATAAAAGGTAAATAACTGCATTTGTATCCCCTTATTCACGCGGAAGATGCAGAGAAGGGCTGAGGTGTATAGGCACCTTGAGACGGCTGCGGCGGCGCCAGTACGAGGGCAGCGAGGGGCATGGGCTCGCAGTTTTTTTTCTTTTGTCACTAACAAACAATTGTTATTTTAAATAATATAATTATATTTCGTCCCTTTACTTATTTTTAATATTATTTCCACTCAAGCCTGCGTGTTTCTGCCGGCTGTTACCGCGGCCCCCGCGAGGCCCCCCCGAGGCCCCCGCGAGGCCCCCGCGAGTCCCTGAGTATTGTTGTGTGTGTCTTTGTCTGTGTTTCCTCCTCTTGCTGCTGTTTCTCTCTGTTTTTTGCTTCAAAACTCTTTTGTATTTAAAGCATGCAGAACACTGGGGGGCTTCACAGCATAGGGGGCCCTAGCTGGCACTCTTACCGCCGCCTCGGCCTTCGTACATACACCCGAGACTAAGTATACTGGGGGCCCCCCCAGAAAAATGAGACAGAGGCAGCAGCTCCACGCCCCCTCCTATAACCCCTTTCTCTTGTCTTTATTTATTTTTATATTTATACAATTCACAACCCCATCCTCTGCCTTT
>NW_013568924.1:4551-4818 GCF_000499745.2 Eimeria mitis | reverse complement strand
CACCCGAGACTAAGTATACTGGGGGCCCCCCCAGAAAAATGAGACAGAGGCAGCAGCTCCACGCCCCCTCTTATAACCCCTTTCTCTTGTCTTTGTTTATTTTTATATTTATACAATTCACAGCCCCCTCCTCTGCCTTCCGCGTACAAACAGACACACGCTCGGCTCGGGGTTGGGGGGGGGCCCCCCAAGGGGGCCCCTCCCTTTTCACACCCTCATCACCTCTCTCTTCCTTTCTTAGAGGCTTTGCAGAAACTTCTGCAGCAG
>NW_013568924.1:4030-4451 GCF_000499745.2 Eimeria mitis | reverse complement strand
CGTACAAACAGACACACGCTCGGCTCGGGGTTGGGGGGGGGCCCCCCAAGGGGGCCCCTCCCTTTTCACATCCTCATCACCTCTCTCTTCCTTTCTTAGAGGCTGTGCAGAAACTCCTGCAGCAACTGGCCGCACCTTCTCCTCTTCTTCCCCCTGGGGGGCCCCTCGGGGGCCCCTAGCCGCTCGTTGGGGGCCCCTAGCGAGTCCTTGGGGGCCCCTAGTAACTCCTTGGGGGCCCCCAGGAGCTACTGGGGGGGCCCTGGGGCCCCTATGCGCTGCCCCTGGCAGCCACCAACAACCACCCTCAGCTTTTTCCGCAGCCAAACGCAGACCCGCCAAGACGCAGCCTGTGAAGGCCCACAATAGTTCTCTACCTGAGGGGGAGCTGGGGGCCCCAGCCCCTGTGCGCGGTGGGAGGCTA
>NW_013568924.1:2314-3161 GCF_000499745.2 Eimeria mitis | reverse complement strand
TCTCCCCCGCAAAGAGACGGGCGATAGGCCTCGCCAGGTTTGCTGCTGCTGCTCTTGCTGCTGCTGCTGCTGATGCTGCTGCTGCTCCTGCTGATGCTGCTGCTGCTGCTGCTCCTGCTGCTGCTGCTGCTGCTGCTGCTGATGCAGCAGCTGCTGCTGATGCTGCTGCTGCTGCTGATGGTGCTCCTGCTGCTGCTGCTGATGCTTGCTGCTGCTGCTTCTGCTCTGGGGGCATCTAGAGCCTATGGGTCTTAGCATTCTTATTTGAAGCTTGTTAGACTGCTGCTGCTACTCTTTCTGGCGCTGCTTGTGCTGCAGTTCCTTTTGCTGCTGCTGCATGCGCTGCTGCTGCTTCTGCTCTTCATTCTGTTGCTGCTTGTGCTGCTGTTGCGTGTGCTGCAGGCTGCTGAAGGAGTTGCGTTCTACGCTGTCCCCGGAGCTGCTGGCTCCTGCTGCGCTGCTGTCTCTCGTTGTTGCTGCTGCTTCCTTCATGCGGTCTTATATGCTGGGTCAGGTGTTTGACTGTGCGGCTGTTCTGGCTGCGAAGGGGGCCCCCAAGGAGGGGGGCCCCCAGGACAAGGGCCCCGCACTACAGGGGGCCTCAGATCTTTTCTTGATTGCTGGGGGCCCCCGGGGGGGCCCCCAGGGGGCCCCACAGAAATCCAACTCCCTGCTGCCGCTGGTGCTGCGCACAGCTGCTGCTGCTGCTGTTGAAGTTTTAGGGTCTGTCACGCGGGTAGGTGTAGGGGTTTGTCTGCATCTAGGGTTTAGGGTTTAGGGTTTAGGGTTTAGGATATTCTCCCTCAACTGAGGTGGCCCCCACACAGTGTTTTTAGGGTTTAGGGTT
>NW_013568924.1:1525-2214 GCF_000499745.2 Eimeria mitis | reverse complement strand
AGGATATTCTCCCTCAACTGAGGTGGCCCCCACACAGTGTTTTTAGGGTTTAGGGTTTAGGGTTTAGGGTCTAGGGTTTAGGGTTTAGGGTTTGCGTACAGGACGCGCTGTTCACTTGCGCTCGATGGCGACTAGTGGTGGCGATGCAGAAGCGGCTGTTTGCCTCTTTGCTGCGGTCAGTATCCCCTGTGTTCCTGCATGCATGCATGCATGCATGCATGCATGCATGCATGCATGCGTTCTTTTAGTAGTGTTTACGGCGGGCAATGTGTGTTTTTTTTGTTTTTCTTTGCCTGCTTCTGTTCGCTTATGCATACACCGAGGCAGCTGCCTGTTGTAGATATATAAGTTTATTGGTGTGGGGCCCTGGGGCCCCAAGGAGGTGCCTATACACCCCAGAATGCATGCACACTCTGCGGTGTCACTGCAGCCAGGAAGCGGCTTTCTTTGACTTAAACAGCACCGGTACACTCGCCAGCCGCATCGTCAACGACACAGAAGACATGCAGGCAAGCTCTAAACCCTAAACCCTAAACCCTAAACCCTACATCCTAAACCCTAAACCCTAAACCTAGGACGCTGCACGATGGGTGTGAACAACTTGGAGGGCCGAGGGTTTAGGGTTTAAGTGCAGGAGACCTTTTTTTTTGGGGGTTTCCGGGTGTATGAGCAATGGCAAGGTGTTTAGG
>NW_013568924.1:0-1425 GCF_000499745.2 Eimeria mitis | reverse complement strand
GCCGCATCGTCAACGACACAGAAGACATGCAGGCAAGCTCTAAACCCTAAACCCTAAACCCTAAACCCTAAACCCTACATCCTAAACCCTAAATCCTAAACCTAGGACGCTGCACGATGGGTGTGAACAACTTGGAGGGCCGAGGGTTTAGGGTTTGAGCGCAGGAGACCTTTTTTTTTGGGGGTTTCCGGGTGTATGAGCAATGCCAAGGCGTTTAGGGTTTAGGGTTTAGGGTTTAGGGTTTGTGTGTGTGGATGCATGGGTGCAGCAAGTGGTAACAAGCGGAGCACAGAAGCTGCTGTCTGCTGTAGTGAATGCTTCTGTGGGGGCTTTTCTTATGTTTCGGCTGTCTCCGCAAATGACTGCGCTCGGCATGCTGGCGGTGCCCTGCGTGTTGATGGGTACTGGGGGCGCGGCGCGCGCCATTGGTAACCTAGGTAAACCCTAAACCCTAAACCCTAAACCCTAAACCCTCGATAGAAAACCTTAGGCGATGGATACTACACTTTCTACTCGCATGCATGCAAGTTGGTGCTTTGGTCGTGGATGGGGCTGCATGCAGGGCTGCTGCAGAACGACCTGCTGGCNATGCATGCAAGTTGGTGCTTTGGTCGTGGATGGGGCTGCATGCAGGGCTGCTGCAGAACGACCTGCTGGCAAACATATCTTCGATAGCTACAGAGGTGCTGGCGAATATCTACACCGTCAAGGCAAACGCTGCAGAGGCCATTGAACTTCAGGTGCCGCACCACATATTTTGGGGCTGCATGCATGCATGCATACATGCATGCATGCATGCATGCATGCGTTCGTGCATGCAGGGGAGATTGATGCATGTTGGCTGGCGGGCACAGCAGACTCAGCCCCAGTTCGAGCCTGCAGCAGCAGGCGTATCGAACGCATGCATGTGCTTGCATGCGTATGCATGCAGTTGACTGTATATATATTTGTTTTTTGCATGCGTTGACTTGCATGCAGTTGCATGCATGCGTTTCGTAGCATGCATGCGTTTGCATGCGCATGCGTGCTGCTCAGCGCTACAGTGCATGCCAAGACGCGTCCGTGCGGGTGCTGGGTGAGGGCGTCGTCGCGGAGTCTTTCTTTAAGCAGGCGAAGCAGCTGCTGCTGCTGGCAACTGATTTGGGGCTGCTTGCCTTTGGTCAGTCCCTCACGCATGCATGCGCATGCATGCATGCGCATGCATGCATGCATGCAAACAGCAGTGCATGCAGCTTCCCCGCAGCTACTGGCCAACACCCATGGGTGCTCTCGGCGTTTGAGGCCCCGAGGGGTACTTGGGGCCCCCCCTTCCGCATGCATTTCTGCTGCTGCTACTGTTTGCTCTTGTTGTTCTCTCTGTTTCTTTTTCTGCTTCAGCTGCTGTATATATATATATATATATATATATATATATATATATATATA
>NW_013568923.1:290-685 GCF_000499745.2 Eimeria mitis | reverse complement strand
TGGATGTTTAATTAATGAACACCGGGAGTGACTTAGAGGGTCATTGGAAGGGCGGAGAGACCTCACCAGTTCTGCATGAATGTGGACGGCCGTCGCAAGTCTACAGGTGCAAGTAGGAGAGCTTGCAGGAAGTGTTCTTATTGTTTACGCATTTGGGTCTAACGCACGGCTTGAGCAGTGTGCTGAAGTGTGCTGAAGGTCAGTAACAGGCCGGGCGCTGTGGTGTTTCGCTCTTTTCCTGCAACAGTGGGTAGGCACACCGACGCGCAACTTGTAGAATATTACGGCCACCTTTTGAATATGCGTGCGGGAATTTCAGGAGGGAGCAGGTTCAACTGCCAGCAAATTGCAGAGCACTGACAAGGGAAATCGCTGCTCTTCCTCAAGGCATTTGC
>NW_013568923.1:0-269 GCF_000499745.2 Eimeria mitis | reverse complement strand
GGTTGCATGCATTTATGCACTTGAGTTGGATGTGATGTTTGGATGGGTCGTGCAAACAGCAAACGGAATTGCTGTGCGCTGCTAGATGGGAGGGATTGATATTTGCTTACGCCTGGGTATTTGCGACTACCTGGGTTTGACAGTTGGCTGCTGGCGTGATGGGGAAAGGCTAAGCTTGGCATCCGGCCATGTGGGAACATGCATGACATACTGTGAAAGCACTATTCTCGTCACGCCAATGAGCAGTGTCTTGATACGTTATGGGACAT
>NW_013568922.1:471-686 GCF_000499745.2 Eimeria mitis | reverse complement strand
ATATATATATATATATATAAATTCGTACTTATATATACATACATAATATTCCATATATATAAAACATAATATATATTAATGTGCTGTAGTTGTTGCTGCTGCTGCAGCGTTTGCTGCTGCTGCTGCAGCGTTTGCTGCTGCTGCTGCAGCGTTTGCTGCTGCTGCTGCATCGGTTGCTGCTGCTGCTGCAGCAGCGTTTGCTGCTGCTGCTGCGG
>NW_013568921.1:10855-11747 GCF_000499745.2 Eimeria mitis | reverse complement strand
TTCTTTCTTCTTTTTGTTATAAATACACTTATTTCTTCGTTTTTTATATTAACCCTCTTTTCTTTTTTTTTTGTTTTTCTTCTTTTTATATAAGCCCTTATTTCTTTTTCTTTTTATATTAATTGTTATTTCTTCTTTTTATATAAACCCTTGTTTCATCTTCCTTTTATATTAACTCTCTCTTTTTCTTTTTATATTAAACATTCTTTCTCCTGCTTTGTATATTAACTCCTTTTTCTTCTTTTTATATTAAACATTTTTTCTTCTTTTTATATACATTCTTATTTCTTTGTCTTTTTATATATATTTTTTTATATTGATTGTTATTTCTTCTTCTTTTTGTATAAACCCTTATATAAGCTCTTTTTCTTTTTTTACGAATCTTTACTTCTTCGTCTTTTTATATTAATTTTTATTTCTTCTTTTTATGTAAACCCTTATTTCTTCTTTGTGTATTACTCGTCATTTCTTCTTTTTATATACTAACCCTTTTTTCCTCTTTTTTTATATTAACCCTTATTTCTTCTTTTTATGTTAACCCTTGCTACTCCTTCTCATATAAACCCTTTTTTCTTATTATTATATCAACATTTTTTTCTTTTTTTTATAGTAACCCTTCTTTCTTCTTTTTATATTTACCTGTCTTTCTTGTTCTTTTTTATATGAGCCTTTATATCTTCCTTTTATATAGTAATCGTTTTCTTTTCTTTTTGTATTAATCTTTATTTCTCCCTCATTTTATATTATCTCTTTTTTCTTCTTTATATTATATAAACCCTTATTCTTTTCTCTGTTTATATATAGCCTTATTTCTTCTTCTTCTACATAAACCCTTATTTCTTTTTCGTATTATATTAACCCTTATTTCTTTTTTTTATTATATAATTTTTTA
>NW_013568921.1:4680-10755 GCF_000499745.2 Eimeria mitis | reverse complement strand
ATCATAACCCCTGATTTCTTCTTCTCTACCCCGTTCCTCTTTTTTCTCTATAAACCCTAATTTCTGTTTGTAGTATTTTCCCGCGTTTCTTCTTCTATTTATACCCCACTATCCAAAAAAAAATATATTTTTTTTTTTTTTTAAAAAAAAATATTTTATTAAGATTCTTTTGCATCGTCACGCCAAGGGTCCCACCGAGGATCCATGAACTGCCCGGGTTTCAGAGTACAGAATAACATTTTTTTAAGAAAATAAATTTCTTTGAGTGGGGGTCTTTGACATTTTTTATAGAAAGTGATTGCATGCAGTAGACGGTTAGCTAGNAAATTTCTTTGAGTGGGGGTCTTTGACATTTTTTATAGAAAGTGATTGCATGCAGTAGACGGTTAGCTAGTCTTCTATGTATTCTTCCTACTTGTCTCTCTAGCTGAGGAAAGAAATAAGAAATATCTGTTGCAAATACAGAAACAAACTGGCTCCACCATAAAGAAGTTTTCATTGATTCTCCTAAAATATAAATTGCTGATACAATAGCATCCAATGCTAAGAAATTAAAACCACAAACCTCAGCAGCAAATCTAGGTCTATAAGCTTTACGTTTTACTTGTGCTTGATACCATGAAGTACCTATTAAGCGTTCTACTGCGTGTATTAAAGTATTAACATCTACCTGATTAAGAACTTTTTTTTTATATATATTTCTTAACTGAAATAAATAAAAATGAGGATTTGTTCTTTTTATACATGGATGAAATAATGTTAATACATCTATATTTCGTACCACCACACCTTCACCTACAACTGGTAGACGTACATATGGGTGGTTAGGAATATCAACAACATCATCATCTCCCTCAGCAGCTAAATTTTCATCGTCAGGCGACGGCGCTGATGCAGCAGATGTTGAGGGTTGTTCTTCGTCTATAGAGAGAGCAGAGGGTGGGGTTAACGAAACCTTTTTCTTTTTCTGCTCCTTGCTGCTTACCTGTGATGCTGAGTCTATGGGTGCCGGGGGGGCCAGAGCTCCTGCTGTATCTGCTGGGTGATGCTCTGCAGGAGATGCAATGGAAGCAGCA
The DNA here is from genome assembly GCF_000499745.2 of Eimeria mitis. Lineage (NCBI taxonomy): Eukaryota > Apicomplexa > Conoidasida > Eucoccidiorida > Eimeriidae > Eimeria > Eimeria mitis. The sequence continues at coordinate 9,679 of NW_013568921.1, read as the reverse complement.
GCATCCGAGCTTGTTTCCTGTTCTTCTTCTTTCTCTCTACTCTCTTGAGACAGAGAAGAAATCGAAGAGGAGGAGGATGCAGGTGACCCCGTTGACGGCGAGGATAACCCCTGCGTCATCTCGTGTTCTTCAGCAGCAGCAATCAATGCAGAAACAATTCCTTCTATCTCTCTCACCGGGTCTGACCCCAACTGAGAGGTTGATCGCTGCTGCATAAGCCCCAAGTCATACTCAAGAGCCAAGCAGTCTTCTATAACGGCAAGTTCATCATCATCTACAGCATCCCCACGCTCAGCCAGTCTACGGGGTGTATGCGTAGACACCTGTTTTCTGCTCCTCAGCAGTTTACACACCGAAAAAAGAATCAGAACAGCTGCAACAGATATAATAGCCGCAACGATAAGCAGGGGAGGCCTGTACTGCAACCGTGCGCGCGTGCAGGAGCCCTGAAAACAATGAAGAGGTGGGTGTATTGAGGGCCCCTCATGCTCTTCTCTTTGTTTATGAAGAGGTGAAGAGGCAGCAGCTGTTTCCTGTTGCTTTTCTGTTGGTTGCTGTTGGCTGTATGCGGCAGCTGGTGACGTTCCATCGATAGAGAAATGGCTGGATCGAGATGCAGGCAGAGCAGGAGAAAGCCGTATATTTACTTCGTTTTCTACTGATGACAACAAAGAATTAAGCTTCGTAGAATACGGTGACATCGTCTATGGAGNTTTACTTCGTTTTCTACTGATGACAACAAAGAATTAAGCTTCGTAGAATACGGTGACATCGTCTATGGAGATGAAAAACACAAATTTCAATTAGGGTTTCTGATATATGAGACTCGACTCGCGGGCAGGGAGCCAGAGTGCAGCCCCCACATGAATTTGCACAGAACAGCTTTCTTAATGTTTTTATTTAGATAATTAATAAATAAAATATCAATTCAAATGAAATGAAAAACGAAACAAAAACACATACAGTACAACATCACTACAGAGTCGGGCGATGGCTGGAGTCCACCATGGCTGCCAACCGCGAGCGGACTGACCGGCCTTGTTCTTTATCCTTCTTTTGTCTGTTATGCTGTTTTTTGAGAGAAAAAATATTTTTTTAACAAATAACTAAAGTGTTGACGCATGCTATGAAGGGGGTATCAGGTGGGCTTGCTTGTTATGGAACATGAATCGCCGAGCGTAAGCACAAGTGAAACGTGCTCTGGATGAGGCAGAAGATACGGCTATACTTGCATGCAGGCTACCATCTGAATACCAAACAAATATTTGTTTCTAAGAAGTTTTTGCATGTTTTTCACATTTCCACAGAGTGTTTTTGCATGCAGAAAAAGGACGCATGAGGGGGCTCGTACCAGTTCGTACGTGCATCTCTTCTTGAGCGTATACTGGCTATGCGGGGCCAGCAAAGAACTAAAAAACTGTCTAAAGAGTTAGTGTATGTAATGAAGGTTGCCTGTGGTAGCATGGGTTGCGTGAAACTGGTGCGGGTATATCCAGTTGACCGGCTATGCGGGGCCAGGTTGATGATCAAAATTTCTATAGTGATAGTTAGCGCTTGGCTGCGGTTGTTTATCGGGTTACCTTGCAGCACAAGCTGCGGAAATGTTCGTGGGGGCTCATCTCAGGCCCGCTCATTTCGCACCAACCCCAGTACTTACGACACCTCGAGGCTGCAGTGGAGCTCAGTAACTTCATAGGAACTGGTTTCTTAAGCAAGTTTGTTTATGATTAAAATTGCAGTTTACAACAATTCTCAGGTAATATGTGCGACTCGCTCTATATATAGAAGCACGGCTTGATTCATAGGGACAGGGGTGAAAGAAAAAAGCCTGACACCCCACAGCGGGGCGGCCTGGTGCACAACAGAAATTCGAAGAGAAAGAGCCTTGAAAAAAGTTTCCAAACATTTCCCTAATCTTTCCGTCAAAAGGTCGGCCGCTTTTCCTCCATCACAATGGAGATCGACCAGCATCTATCTGCCTTCCACTGGCGGAGCGGCAAACAGCTGGGAGTTATGTCGCGCTGAAGCAAGTGTAGTATCCGCATCCCATCAGGTGGAAAATGTATTTTTCATAAGATTAAATCATGAAGAGTGCTTTTGCCTTTGATATCCATCCAGATATGACAGGCGCCCCGAGATGGAGGCGTGTGAGTTGCTTGGTCATGTCGAATCGTGTTTCGTATTCAACCCGACGGTATACAGTTGCTAGTGGCAATTCTTTCATTAGAAGGAAACGCACAACTATGGTGAATACTTCTCATGCAGGACACCACTCCTCCCTAGCAGTTGCAGACCATGAAACCTTCCGAGATGCTTTGCGACCCCGGCATTTTCCCCCGTCGGCAAGGCAACTGGCTACTGCAGAGCTAAGAAGGCTTAAACAACGGAAGCTGTCGACAGAGCACTACATGAAGAAGCAACATTCCCTTGTCAACAGGAATCAAGCGTTGTACTAGGAGTCACGGCTTCTCAGCAAGCCAACCCTGCCTACTCGTTGGCACAGCCTCTGCAACTACGCGGAAGGCAGATAAAATAATCGACGCAAGTATGGTCGGGAAATGCGGACCTAGTTTACAAGTGGGTCTTATTACCATGATACGGAACTTGAGGCCCCTACGCAGTGCAGAGGCGCTGCACGGAATGATGGAGAAATGCGTGCGTTCAGTGTGGTTCGAGGACCGTAGTCATGGGGGATTATATCCAGTTGGCAACTGAGGAACAGATGAATGTGGCACACTTGAAGGAATAGTTCTGGGATGTACTAAAAGGCAAGGAACTACCAGCGGCGAGGCCACACGCTGCGTCAAGTTCACTCTCGGGGCAGCCCCAAGCTTGTTCCAAGGTACCGGCGACGCCCACATCTTGAAAAGGAAATCTAGCGGAGAAAGTGCTAAGAAAAGGCAAAGCTCAACCATCAACTAGCGTGCTTGGGCACAATCCGGCGACAATCCGCGCTGGCGAGAAAGAACGGCTGGAGCGTCGGCGTCAGAAAAATTACGGCGAAGAAAGAGGCTTCGATGTGCCCTATTAAAGAACTACTTGACCGTTCTCATCTTTTCCTGGGTGGTCAGGGAGACGAGGGCATCTGCACCTTGGGGGGCAGGGAGGGGCAGGCGTAGCATGGCCTGTCTGGAGTTGGAAGATGCACTTCTACTTGCGTGGAGGCCGTCTCCTGTGGTGAAATTAAGTGTTTTACAACTGTATNGTTGGAAGATGCACTTCTACTTGCGTGGAGGCCGTCTCCTGTGGTGAAATTAAGTGTTTTACAACTGTATACAGCTGGCGCATGAATTATAAGGGCTTTGGTGGTGCGTTCCTGTGGTGTGGCCGTGCAGCACTCCCTCTCCCAAGGTGCGTTGCAAGTCACGACAGGACGCCTCTTCTCTACACCGGCTCCAGGCCCTTCAGCTGCTACCCCCAGGGTTCATGGGGACCGAAGAGGAGATTATATGCTTTGTGGAACCCCTTATTTTAAGTGTAAGGGTGTTGACTCCACTGCAGCTCACCACGGTCCTAAGAAAAGATCGATGACTATCGTCACCCAGAGAGGTGTCTGGCCCCCGCCGCAGCGCAGCAACTTCTCCTCTAACGAAAAGGCTCCAGTTCTACTTTGCTGCTGCTGCCCCCGAACAGCCGCTTCAAAAGCAGGCAGCAGCAGCAGCAGCAGCAGCCCTACTCACCACCCTGCCCCCCACAGCTGCTGGGGGCCCCCAGCAGCAGCAAACTCGGGGAATATAGGGGCAGCAAGAGGTGTATTTGTTTAGGTCAGATGAGCGTATTATAAACGCGAGTGTAGCAACTGTTTCGTTCTGAAGACAAAACTAATAATTTAATGCTCGTTGACTCTCCAAGCTCCTGCAGCTGCTGGGGCGGATCTGCTGAGGTATAACTGCTGTGCTGCTGTTGTTAGCGTCTGTCTCTTCGTAGTGAACTTGTCTATATTTCGCTTCAGCAAATATGCATCTACTTGCCTGCAGCAGCAGCAGCAGCAACAGCCGGAGCAGCAGCCGCAGCAGGAGCAGCAGTAGATCGTCTCAGCCCCGCGGCTTCTGCAGTCTCGAGAGCAGACAAATTGCTCGTTTTCCTCTTTTTCTGTTTTAATATTATTTATTTCGCTGCGAGTATTGAGAGAAAGCAGCAAAGTGATGAGGGGCCCCCCGTCCGATACCCACTAAGGTCACTTTCGGCGGCAAGAACTGGTGCAGCAGCAGCTGCTGCAACAGCTGCAGCAGCAGCTGCTGCTGCTGCTGCTGCCAAACAACACGGCTGCAAAGGTTGCTCAGCTAGAGGGAGCATCGAAGCAGAGCAGACACAACGCGGGTGACGAAGCCTGCAGCATCAACTCGAGCAGCAGCAGCAGCAGCAGCAGCACTAGCAACAGCAGCAGCCGCAGCAACTTCAGCAGCACTTGCAGCAGCATCTGTAGAACCTGACCCTCTCAAGTCATCATCTCCATCGCAGGCGTCAAAAGGCGCAACAGGGAGGCCTTCAATCCTAGGCCGTTGATCTTACATACCTGCTGCTGCTGCTGCTGCTCTTGCTGCTGCTGCAAGTCTGCAGTTTTAAGCACGCCAGTCACACCAGCAGCACGTGCAGCAGTAGGTGCAGCTGCTAAGCAGTAAGACTGCTACTGCCTTACTTTTGGGCTTGTGAAGAAGGCTGGCGCTGCCGCTGCTGCTGCTGCTGCTGCACCAGACAGGTGCGCGGCAACAGAGCTGCAGCAGCAGCAGCAGCAGCAGCAGACATTGCTAAGGGACTTATCTTTGTCGTCTGCCAAGGCCCCACTAACAGCCAGCAGACCTCACCTAGACGCTGCAGCGGCCGCAAGCATCTGCTGCTCCAGGACGAGGCAGCAGCAATAGTAGCAGCAGCAGCAGCACTAGCAGCAGCAGCAGCACTGACTGCTGCAGTCGAAGCAGGTAATTTGGAGGGAATTCCGTTGAGAGACAAGGAGCGCCACATGAGGGAGCAGCAGCTGCAGGAGCAGCAGCAGCAGCAG
>NW_013568921.1:4024-4580 GCF_000499745.2 Eimeria mitis | reverse complement strand
ATTTGGAGGGAATTCCGTTGAGAGACAAGGAGCGCCACATGAGGGAGCAGCAGCTGCAGGAGCAGCAGCATCAGCAGCAGCAAGAGAGCAGTCCAGCAGCAGCAAGCAGCAGAAGATGTGGCAGGTGCAGCAGTCATGGGTGCAGCAGCAGCAAAGGTGGCTGCAGCAGCAGCTCGCAGGGACTAAAGACTCTCGAGGGACTTTGGCGCACAGAGAGTTAAAGTTGCAGCTGCAGCAGCAGAAGCAACAGCAGCAGCAGCAGCAGCAGCAACAACAACAGCAACAGAAAATGCAGGAGAAGCAGCACCAAACCCTGTCTGTGACACGTGAGCAGAACTCTGTCGCTCGTGGCAAGTATAGAGGAGGGAAAGAGCAGCAGCAGCAACAGCAGCAGCAGCAGCAACAGCGGCAGCAGCAGCAACAGCAGCAGCAGCAGCAACAGCATTTACGGCGGGAGCTCGGGTTGCAGCTGGAGCAGCAGCGGTCGCAGCCGAGGCAGCAGCAAGTGCAGCAGCAGCAGCAGCTGCAGCGCCACGAGCAGCGGCAGCAGCAGCAC
>NW_013568921.1:3076-3924 GCF_000499745.2 Eimeria mitis | reverse complement strand
GGACTTTGGCGCACAGAGAGTTAAAGTTGCAGCTGCAGCAGCAGAAGCAACAGCAGCAGCAGCAGCAGCAACAACAACAGCAACAGAAAATGCAGCAAAAGCAGCACCAAACCCTGTCTGAGACACGTGAGCAGAACTCTGTCGCTCGTGGAAAGTATAGGGGAGGGAAAGAGCAGCAGCAGCAACAGCAGCAGCAGCAGCAACAGCAGTTACGGCGGGAGCTCGGGTTGCAGCTGGAGCAGCAGCGGTCGCAGCCGAGGCAGCAGCATGTGCAGCAGCAGCAGCAGCTGCAGCGCCACGAGCAGCGGCAGCAGCAGCATCAGGAGGCTGCCTCTCAGCCTCATGCTGCGCTTTTTTTAGGTATGCAGAGGCAAGGCTCCAAGGAAGGGCAGCAGCAGCAACAACAGCAGCAGCAGCAGCGACAGCAGCAACAGCAGCTGCAAAAACAGCAGCAGCAGAAGCCGAGAAAACAGCAGCAGCAGCAGCCCCAGGAACAGCAGCAGCAGCAGCAGCCACACCGACCGCAGCAGCAGCATAAACAACAGCAGCAGCACGACGAGCAGCAGCTGTACGGAAAGCAGCAGCAGCAAGAACAGCAGCAAGAACGCCATTCTAATGACTCTGTGGGGAGCTGCAGCAGCGAAGCTTCTGCTGAGGCGCCCTGTCCAGCTGTATCCACAAAGGCAGAGCTGCAGCGGCCGCCGCCACCGCAGCAGCAGCAGCAGCAGCAGCAGCGTGAACAGCAGCAGCAGCACGAGGAAGAGGGGCAGCAGCAGCAGCAGCAGCAGCAACAGGATGAACAGCAGCAGCAAGAAGAGGAGCGGCGTCAGGAACAACAGCAGCACCAG
>NW_013568921.1:0-2976 GCF_000499745.2 Eimeria mitis | reverse complement strand
GCAGGAGCAGCGGCCGCCGCCACCGCAGCAGCAGCAGCAGCAGCAGCAGCAGCGTGAACAGCAGCAGCAGCACGAGGAAGAGGGGCAGGAGCAGCAGCAGCAGCAGCAGCAGGATGAACAGCAGCAGCAGCACGAAGAGGAGCGGCGTCAGGAACAACAGCAGCATCAACAGTGGCAAGAAGAAGATGAACGTGAGCAGCGGGAGTTGGCTAGGCTTATTGAGGAGCAGCAGCAGCTGCAGCAAAGGGTGCAGCAGCAGCGGCGGGAGATAGAGGAGGCGCAGCAGCAGTGTAGAACTGTGGTGACGCAGCGAGCCTTTCTAAAGTGGGGTTTGCTGCAGGCAGCAGTAAAGAAAGCAGACACAGCGCAGCAGCAGCAGCAGCAGCTCACCATGAGGCTGCTGCAGCAGTTCCTCAACAAACGAAGAATCGAAGCAGCAGTCAAGCAGCAGCAGCCGGAAGAGCAGCAGCAACACTCGCAGCAGAACCGGCAGCACACAGCAGCACAGCGTGCAGCAGATGCTGCAGCAGCTGCTGCTGCTGCTGAGCTGACAGCCTTCTGGCCACCGACATACAGCAGCAAGAGCTGCAGCAAGCACAAGTCACACGCCTACAGTGCTGTCAACAGCAGCCGCAGCCACCGACGCAGCAGTAGCAGCAGCTGCAGCAGCAGCAGCAGAAACTGGAGCAGCAGCAGCAACAACAACGACATATCTGCGTTCTCCCGCTCGACACCGGCGAGGCACAGGCCTTCGGGTGTACATACACTGCAGAACGGAGAGCTGCATACGCCTCGACACCCGCAGCGCTCTCTCCGCGCAGCAGCAGTTGCTGCTGCTGCTGCTGTTGCTGCTGCTGCTGCTGCTACGCTAGGACACAAAGCCTCAGCAAAGAGGGGCGGGGCCTCGCTGTTGAATGAGCCGCAGAGCAAGAAGCATCGGCAGGCCACGCAGCAGCAGCAGCAGCAGCAGCATTCACAGAAGCAGCGCCTGGTTTGCGTTAAGAAGGAGCCGCAGCAGCAGCAGCAGCACTCGCAGCAAAGGCAGCAGCTGGTGCAGCAGCAGCAGCACAAGCGTGAGTGTGCACAGCAGCACGCGCTGCAGCAGCCGCGCAAACTGACGCAGAAGCAGCTGCAGCAGCGAGCTCAAGCCCTTATAGCAGCAAGACAAGCTCTAAGGAGAAAGAAGCAGGCCGCGCTAGCAGCCGAAGCAGAATGCAGCAACAGCAGCTGCAACAGCTACAGCAGCAGCAGCGGCAGCAGCACCTGCGACAGCAGCGCCATCAATATCAACAAAATCGCCAAAGCGTGGGACGAAAGACTTGCGGTGAGTCGCAGCATCAGCAGCAGCAGCAGCAACACCTAGAGCAGCAGCAGCAGCAGCAGCAGCAATATCTCCAGCAGCAGCAGCAACAGCAGCAGCAGCAGCAGTACACCACATCAGCAGCAGCAGAAGCAGCAACGCCTCCAGGAGCAGCACTAGAAGCAGCAATACGTACAACAGCAGCAGCAGCAGCAGCAACACCTACAGCCGCAGCAGGTAGACACTGTGCAGTGTGTGCATGCGCTCGTTTTGATACATCTCTTGTGCTGTTGCTGCTGTTGTGTATGTTTCTGCTGCTGCTGCTGATGGTGATGCAGCCTCAGGAGAGCGGAAGATCCGTGTCGGGGCTGCGGTGCTGCAGTGGGAGACAATGAGTTCTATAGAGGAGGCATTGGGGCCGACAGCTCGGCGGGTATTCGCAGCGATGCAGGGTGTGGGGTGTTCTGCTGCTGCTGCTGCTGCTGCTGCTTCTGGTGTCGGTGTCTCCTCCTCAGCCCCCCTGCTGCAGTATACCCGCTGCAGTGGGGGGCCGGCGCCAAAGCATATACAGCGGGAGGTTCTCCGCGCTGTTCATGTACGCAACCTGCTGCTGCTGCTGCTGCTGCTGCTGCGCTGTTGTAGCTGCTGCTGCAGCTATGCTCGCGTATTCCTGCTGCTGCTGCTGCGGCGGCGGCTGCAACTATGCTTTCGTCTTACTTCTGCTGCTGCTGCTGCTGCTGCTGCGCTGCGGTGGCTGCGGATCTTTTCTCGTCTAGCTGCTGCTGCTGCTGCAGCTGCTGCTGCTATGTTTGTTTGTACAACAGAACTGGGTTGCTGCAGGTGTTTGTTTTTCGTGTTTGGGTTGTATATTGGGTATCAGTGCTCGTGCTGCTACTGCGTGTTCTGCATATGTTTTGCTGCTGCTGCTGCTGCTGCTGCTGCTACTGTTGCTGCTGCTGCAGACTAGGCTGTCTAGGCGAGAGCCCCCCTTCTTCTGTCTGCCCGAGGTCCGCCTTGCTGCCGTTGCTGACGCCTGCCACCCCATAAGCAAACTGACATCTTTCACAGGGGAGAGATTCACAAGGCCAGGGGAACGCATCTGGGTCTTTGGTGCTCCCTATCCAGTTGCTGTTTGGGTCGGACCCCCCATCAAGGTAGCTGCTGCTGCTGCTGCTGCTGCTGCTGGTGCTAATGCTTCTGCTGCTACTATTCCTGCTACTGCTGCTGCTGCTGCTGCTGCTGGTGCTAATGCATATGCTGCTACTGTTCCTGTTTCTACTGCTTTTTACTGCTGTTAGTGCTTCTGCTGTTGTTATTGTTTCTGGGCCAGGAGGCAATCCGTTTGTTGACGCGTATGCAGCAGCAGCAACAGCAGCAACAGCAGCAGCCGCAGCAAAGAACGAGGGGATGTGAATGCAGCAACCCCGTGTATCGTGCTGCTGCGTTGCAGCTGGTGTTGTTTTTGTTGTGTTTGTGGTGGGGTTGGCTGCAGAAAGGAGAATTCAAAATCCTGGGGATCCGTACAGGAGAATTTCTGACGCCAGCTGAGGGGGCTGAGGCGGCGAAGGAGCTGCAACCCACGGGCCAATACGACAGCATCAGGACTTGTGATATTTATGTGCGCTGCTGCTGTTGCTGTTGCTGTTGCTGCTGCTGCTGCTGCTGCTTTGTTGCGT
>NW_013568920.1:423-686 GCF_000499745.2 Eimeria mitis | reverse complement strand
CAAGAAGGTTCATGCACCCTGCATATGCGCGGCCTTTCCTGTGTATGATCGCTTCCCCTTATTATTCGCCCCTCAACAGTACGTGATTTCACAGTGCGGCATTGGGAACCCGCCTTGACTGTATGGTCATTCACATTCACTTCTGGGACGTTTTGCTTACTGCGTTGTAACCAGCTGAACTTGCCGTTATGACTGTATACATATTCTCTGCGTACGAAATGAAGTCCCCGAAGCGTATCAGGTTTCCTTTCGCACTAATTACA
>NW_013568920.1:0-275 GCF_000499745.2 Eimeria mitis | reverse complement strand
TGGAAACTGAAGGCCGGTGTTTACATGCATACGCGCTTGCTAACGTGTGCAATTGCGAATACTGGGGGATCTGCGCTTAGCGGTGTGATTCGTTGCTCATCAATAGCGCGGTCGTCTGTTTAGGGCAGAGGGTCTACAAATCCGAGAAGCGACGTTGATTTGACAGTATGTGTCCAAGGGCTTGCTGCAGTTTCAAATGACAACGCGCTGAGCATAGCTGTCAACGGCAGACCATGAGTCTGCATGTAGGTGTCTTTCACCATATTCTGTTTCCG
>NW_013568919.1:533-686 GCF_000499745.2 Eimeria mitis | reverse complement strand
GTCTAATATACCGTAGTCGTGTGGCCTTCTGTACTGTTCTTCTTTTTCTGCTTTCAGGGGAGCGTAACGACCTAAAAGTTCGAGTTGAACTGTTTATGACGGACTTCGAGTTGGCGGATTTGTATGAGAGTTTCGACACGGATGTCCATTTCT
>NW_013568919.1:0-511 GCF_000499745.2 Eimeria mitis | reverse complement strand
AAGCGTACGGCCACGTTTAACTGGCGTATTCTGAAACGGGTCAAACTACCCCTGGCTTCTCTGAACGTCAAGGTCAGCTTGACGCAACAACATGCCTATAAGGAACACAAATATATGAGGAAAATCAGCAATCAGTGTCAATAAACTCCTTCACTCACCCACGCAGAAGCTGAACGAAAGTAACTGGACAGAGTAGATGCTTATACGACTGCGGTAGAGGCCGTTATGTAGAGAACACAATCAATGTCAACGGTTGGTGCTTGCAGCTGACTCTCGTGGATATCAACGCCCCTGCAGCTGACAATGCCCTCTACAATCCAGAGACGCTTAGTCTCGACTCAATGGCACTAACTGCTATTACTCGGTACCGCCAAGACCAAAAGGCGATTGGACCCGTTGACTTTGATGTTATATTCCACGAACCACTGGGGGCCGGCATGTGCGTCTGGCGTATCACTTGTACCGCTTCGCCTCTATTCTGCACACTGCTGCATTCGGTGTCTGTAGAGTT
>NW_013568918.1:622-776 GCF_000499745.2 Eimeria mitis | reverse complement strand
CAGGGGGGCCCCCATCAGCAATTTCTGCTGCTTTTAGTGGTTTAGGTGATGTAGAAATGCATGCAAGACAAAAAGACAGAGAAGGAATAATTAATCTAGGAGAGAGACTAGCAAAAGGAAGAGGACAAACCACCTTTCGTTCTATTACAACTGT
>NW_013568917.1:481-686 GCF_000499745.2 Eimeria mitis | reverse complement strand
TTTCCAAGGACACACGATGATGCCATCTACGCATTCGACCACTGCGTCTGCATGCACCCCAGAGCCGAGCAAAATTTAGAACGTCCTCAACCATGTATAGCGTCAAACGCAACCCAATGCTAGTTTCACGTTCAGCCGTCCGTCGTTGACTGGCGTCAAACAACTATGTTGTCGTCAGCGCATCGCATCCCTGAAAATTCTGTAC
>NW_013568917.1:0-292 GCF_000499745.2 Eimeria mitis | reverse complement strand
TCAAGTGAAGGACTATTGCCGCCTTCTAGAAGCGTATCACCAGCCAGCCGGAGCTTGTAGAAGGCACCAGGTTCGGTGTTGCTAGGGTGACGCCCATGCAGTTCCAGCCGCATCGACGCAGCTTGCCCCTGAGTTAAATCCTATGGTACATACAGGGAAAAGCAGATGAAAACACTATTGCAGTCTGTCCAGGAACACTCCTGTGCAGCAATAAAAAGTAAGCACAAACAATTTGTTGTTAATGTGCACCGTTTGCAACTCCGTTTTCTTGCAACCGCCCCAACCCACCGTA
>NW_013568916.1:288-687 GCF_000499745.2 Eimeria mitis | reverse complement strand
CTGCTGCTGCTGCTGCTGCTGCTGCTGCTGCTGCTGCTGCTGCTGCTGCTGCTGCTGCTGGTGTTGGTGTATAAGTTGTTTAACTCTGACTGCGTTTCTATTATATTCATCTTCCGCACAAATAACAACAAATGGTGTTTTCTTTGTTGCTGCTGCATCTAATTGCTTTTTTAGTTTTCCTTCTTCTCCATAATATATCTCCGCACTCAAACCACCACTCCATAACAATCCAGCTGTCTTCACCGCATATCTGCAGACACAGACAGACAATATATATTTTATTTATTTTTTTTTTTTATTTGTTTTTTTTTGTTTTTTTATTTGGTTTCTTTTTTTCGGTTTTTTTTTAGTTTTTTTGGTTTTTTAGTTTTTTTGGGGTTTTTTGGTTTTTTTTTTTTA
>NW_013568916.1:0-243 GCF_000499745.2 Eimeria mitis | reverse complement strand
TATATATATATATATATATATATATATATATATATATATATATATATGTATACGCATGTATGCATAAATATAAATTAATTAATATAAATCATATATACTGGAGGGTTATAGAGAGAGCAGAATGCCAACAAATAAAAATAAATATAAATATAAAAATAAAATATAAATATAAGTATAAATATAAATATAAATATAAATATAAATATAAATATAAATATAAATAAATAAATATAAATATAAATA
>NW_013568915.1:11769-11840 GCF_000499745.2 Eimeria mitis | reverse complement strand
CCCGGTACGCCTATCCGCTGGCAGACATGACGTTACCCAGCAAAACTGAAACAATCCATCCCGACTACTAC
>NW_013568915.1:9708-11652 GCF_000499745.2 Eimeria mitis | reverse complement strand
GGTTGACAGGAATCACTGCGAAGTCCATGCATGCTGCCTTCCATCACGCTCTCAGCTGTACAGTTGCTGCGACACAAATCCACCGAGATCTGCTGTTTGGCCACCCTCTGCTGCGCACACTCGTAGGACAGTGCCGTTATGCCTTGACCCACTAGGTACCGCATGCTCTGCTCTGCTAAACGCAGCCTCGCAACATCTGCGACCAGTAGCCACCCAGAAAAAGGACACGGCTAACGCAGAACGAGCTGCGGCCTCTCCTCCACTCACCGGAAGTCCAACAACCCTGCACTGGTCCTCAACTATATGTACGCTGACAGACAGCCCTAATACCTGCCGCTTAGCATGCAACTGTTGCTGTCCCCTACAACATCACAATCGGAGCAAATACTCAGTACTGTATGAGTTCTTGGTGAGCCTGAACCCCTTCAGACTGAAGCCTGCTCTACAGCTAGCGTGATCGCTCTATCCAGCTCATACCAGAGGATAGAGAGATATACTGCTGCTCATAAAGCCTGGTAAAACAGCTTTATTTCTTTCGTTCATCCCAAGACGCCGAAGCATTGATGCACTTTTCCCCTTCCCTTCAATACCCCTGACACAATTCACCGCGTGGGTATGTGATAGTTCTGGTGTTCAGCAACAGCTGTTCATGCTGCCTATCTCACCTACACGGTCTGAAGCGCTCTCCAGGATAGGCTGATACCTGCAGTCTATGCTGCCCGAAAGTGTCGGAAACTAGATGTGTAGGTTACGAGACGTTGTTGCGGATCCGAGCAGCAGCTGTGTTGGCAGCATGCTCGCACTGCATAAAGGAGCAACTCATAGGAGCATTCTGTAATCCGGCCGCATATCAGAGCGTACTCAGATTGAATTTACTCATTCGTCAGGAAGTTGTTGTCCATGCGTCAAAAACGCTAGGGTGCGCATTCGGCAAACACAAGAAACATAGTGGCTTTCTGGGTAATCACATGGCAATGTAAACCGTCCCGTTCTCCGTGAAGGCTTCGCGATGCACGCGCTCATCCATGCGCAAAGTCTGTATGACAACTCTGTCTCTGGACCCTATGATTTGGAGGTGCAACGATGGCGTTGCTAAAATGATGGATATCCAGCGGTGATACACTGTCACTCACAAGTGGGCCTACTCGATGCCCTGAACCATTCAATTTGTTGCAGGATTTTGCTGCGCCTTTGCAGTCTATCGGAAGCGCAACGTGTTACCACAGACCGACGTTGCAATGCCACCCAATTACCAAATCCTTCACAACTGGCAATCTACTGGTCCGCGCATCTGGAACAAGCACTTCCATGCTTCATCTCAGCTCCTGACCGTTATCTTTTGACCGTCATAAACTTGCGAGGATCAGGAAACCAGCGACACCTCACTAGCGCGCCCCCTGTTAATGCTCACTGCAACAATAGCGAGGCTCATCAGGACAACTTAGGATTGCATCTGCAAGTCGGAAGCAATCAGAATTAGGCAACGTCCAGCACCCTAATAAACGTCTACATCCTGTTATACGCTGGTACGAAGCAATCGGGGAGCGGCGCCATCCAGCAGTATAATAAACATCTACTTGGTACTAAACTGTGGTACCACTGCCTATGCATACGAATGCACATTTTTATCCACCGTACGGGTGGCTGTCAACACAAGCATCCACGAATAGCATCTGTTACCAACACGAGCCGGTCTTCGTTCAGCAATAAAAGTAGTTGATGCTCGGGCTTGCACAACCGGAACCCTCGGTTCCCACCATATTCGTACGTGCTGTGCAAGAACATTGCGGAGTCTCGGCGCCAGAGAGGACTGCGCCATACCGCTGCCGAACCTGCACGCACGAAATACACATCCCCACAGCGTCAACACAGCTGCAGGTTCACCACGTCTCCTCAAAATACGCGTCGAACAGAAGGACTTGCCTTCACCCAGGAAACGCGAAC
>NW_013568915.1:8618-9608 GCF_000499745.2 Eimeria mitis | reverse complement strand
AAGCGCATTATACCATAGGCAAAAACAACCAAGCTGACTGCGCGGGAGATCCTGTCGGATCGCTGACTTTCGGAAGACCAAAAATTGCCGGAAACGTTAAAGCGGTGAATCTCAGATTAGTCAGACCGTTGTGTAGCCTTGGGAGTATGTGCATTTCATGAATCTGTCAGGTTTTCGTTCGAGCTCAGTAAGCCTTCGCTTTGGTTTGTAATTCCCACTAGTTGAGCTGTGAGCTTTAGATTCCAACTTCGTTAATGCAAACGCCACGCACATTTGTACAGTGCGTGCTGGTTGTGCCGTCAGCTGCGTTACGCCATCCGCTAAACGCTACGTCATGCATAACGGGGCTGGCCGTAAATACTACTAGAGATTTCTCTCAAATCACTGCCGGTTACTACTGCCTCCTACCGGATATTGCGTCGTGCATGAACTGTTATGCCAGTTTGTTGAAGTTGTTCGTAATGTCGCAATGTGTCTCGCAAACGGATAAAGCAGTGACGGAACACCGCGCCCCAGTAGAGACAAAAACATAGCACAACCAAGCAAAATAAGTTGCCACTTCTCCGATAACAGCTCCATAAACCTGCATGCTTGCGCATTAGTATCCATGCCTCCGATAAGGCAGCCGGCAAAGTAAACGAACAAATAACCTGGATGCGTCAAGCAATGAATTTGCCTCGACAGAACTTACTGCCTGTGCGGAACAGCACGGAGTGCCAGTGCCAGAGTAGGCGTTCCAGACCGTTGCGGTGGGCACGCGCGCCTGAACTACATAACTGCACGATGTTCACACATGCACGCTTTCTACCTCGCTGCCAAATACTGCGTATACCGCTATCGGCAGACGGTACTTATTTCAACCAGGGAAAACGAGCAAATCGTAACATGAGTGCAGGCTGCAAAAAAACGATACATCTGGCTGCATGGTGAGTGCTTGGGGAATTGCTTCAGTTCTTGACGATCACGGTACTCAAAGTGTTCAAGACGCAC
>NW_013568915.1:6531-8546 GCF_000499745.2 Eimeria mitis | reverse complement strand
TACCTGCCCAGCTCGAACGCAAATTTGCAGCATGCTCATGCGCTGCTGGGGCACCAACCACAGAACAGCTGGTCATTTCGCACGATTTAAGTACGTTTTTGTACTGCAAATACAAAAACATACTTAAATCGTGCGAATTTCGTCTTCCTTTGTCCCACCCAATACCTAGACATGGAGCTACACGTTTCGCGTCATTTCGTGAAGGCACTGTGGTCCTTTACGCAACTCATGTTGTGGCCCTGGCAGGCTGCGAACCGACCTACGCAATAAGCAACTGCCATTAAACATAACCGGGCACTTGATCACTCCTCTCATACTTTGGACGTAAATCACCGCATACCGATTGCGCCGTCGCCTACCACGGACTGCGCTGTATATATACTGTTTTCGCCAATCCAGTGAAGTTGTGTGTAATGCCGCACTCTGTCTCCTATCCCCGAATCACAACGCCCCCACACAGCGCCCCGGTAGATAATAGTGCAGAAGAGCACCCCTAGAGCAAACCAAACTCCCACTGCTTTCCAAGCGTGATCCAGCGAAATTGCTCGCATGCACATATAAATCGATTCCTACCCTCAGACATTCTCTAGTGTAAACGAATCCACAACCGCAACAGTACAAATGCTGCGTAAACACCTGTTAGTTGCAATGGAAACTGCGTCTATGGGCATACTCGCTGGGGAACGGAACCCGCGTTCGCAGCGCCATATGCAGCGTTGGCTCGCTGGTGCCTTGCATGTGCGCAGACAAGGTGGACTAGCTCATCATGATTACGCATGAGCTGCCGCTACACGAAATACTGAGGGGAAGCCTACCAGCCGACGGCGCCGTTTCCAGCAGGTGCGCGCTAATCGAGAAAAGCGCACACCGAGCAGCAGGGCGATACAGCTGCTTTCGTGAGACGTCCTCACCGAGACAAATATTCTTCGAGTTTGGAATGCCTAATACGAGAATGGCATATTCCTAAAGGCGTGACATGAACTGATGCGTAGTGGCTATTGCCCCCTGCTACATCTACTGCCGCATCTGTAGTCCAGCTCTATCACTCGTTTTTCCAGACGCAGCCTTACAAACGACATGCACAGTGCCAATAGACCATGACCAAGTAGGCAGCACGCACACAGACGCTTGCAGACGTGCCGGCTACTGCTTCACCAAACTACACCCTTGAATCCCAACGTCTGCCCGAACCACTATATATATCCCTGCCTCCCACGAGACAGCCTTGACGGCAGCATTACCCGCAACAGCGCTAGACAGACGCACGCCCGTCTAGTGACATACCGGCTGGGCAGGCACACCAACACGCAATTGCAACGGCGGATCTGGCTTCGGCCCCCTGCTGCCATCGATCCGCGCACCCCAGCTGCACGGCGCCACGCCTTTCCCACATAAACGTCGGCTACCTACATCTTCTCCGCCAAATATTTCCGGTACGCACACCCGTTGGCGGACACGGGCTCGACCAGCGCAACCAAACAACCCAAACCTACGAACACCTGCCCGACCATGCAGCTGGCCATATGAGCGCTGCGTCTTCGAATGCTCCTAAATGCGAAAACCGCGGGAGTTTCAAATATCCAGGACCAAGACCTACACCACTATGCATTTCACGCAAGCCACCGCGAAGTCGCTGCTGCCTCCAACTGCGTCTTGCGCTGCACACATACTGCACCATCAATTCACCCATATCCCTTGCTCTGCTAAACGCAGCCTCGCAACATCGTCGACCAGTAGCCACCCAGAAAAAGCACACGGCTAAAGCAGAACGAGCTACGGCCTCTCCTCCACTCACCGGAGGTCCAACAACCTGCACAAATCCTCACATATATTTACGCTGACCGACAGCAAGCCTGGAAGGGGGCAAGACCCATAACGGCGCCAACCAGATGCACTCCCGTATAGCAGCATGCTTGCTGCGCACACACACCCGCCATCGCAACGCCACAGGCAGCTGCGCCGCACTCCCGCAGTGGATGTACGAAAGCAAGCTCCGCAGCCCCACGATGCTCACG
>NW_013568915.1:5554-6431 GCF_000499745.2 Eimeria mitis | reverse complement strand
ATACACCTCAACTGCCTCTCCGCCCATTATGCCCGATACGCCTATCCGCTGGCAGACATGACTTTACCCACCAAACGCGAGACAGAACATGCCGACTACTAGCTGCATGCCGATACAGTCGGCTACGTGAGGTGACCATACCGAGGCGACCTTTTCTGGCAAGCCGCGCACAGTCGGAAACCTCCAAGGCAAAAACGCGTATCAGTGGCCGGTTGACAGGAATCACTGCGAGGTCCCGGCATGGTGCCTTCCATCACGCTCTCAGCTGTACGGTCACTGCAGCACAAAGTCAACGACATCAGTTGGCTTGCCGCGTCCTGCTGCGCATCCCCCTTAAACAGTGCCGTTATGCCTTGAACCACTAGGTACCGCAGAACAACACGGTTGAAGCAGAAGCAGCTACTTCCCCCCCTCCACCCACCCTAAATTCAAACCTCTGCGCAAATGCCCACCTGCATTCATGCCTCCCACCAGCCAGCCTTGACGGCAACATTACCCGCAACAGCACTAGACAGATGCACGCCCGTCTAGTGACATACCGGCTGGACAGGTACGCCAGCGCGCGATTGCAGCGACGGATCCGGCTTCGCCCCACTGCTGCAATCGACGCGGGCATCCCAGCTGCACGGCGCCACGCTTTTCCCACATAAGCGTCGGCTACCTACATCTCCGCCAAATATTCCCGGTACACACAGCGGTCGGCGGACACGGGCGTGACCAGCGCAACCAAACAACCCAAACCTGAGAGCAACTGCCCGACGATGCAGTTGGCCATATGAGCGCTGCTTCTTGGAATACGCCTCCCTGCGAAAACCGCCAGAGTGCGAAATGTCCAAAACAAAAACGCATACCACTATACAGTTCACGCAAGCCGCCC
>NW_013568915.1:4383-5454 GCF_000499745.2 Eimeria mitis | reverse complement strand
CGCTTGCTCTGCCAAACGCAGCCTCGCAACATCTTCGACCAGTAGCCACCCAGAAAAAGGACACGGCTAACGCAGAACAAGCTACGGCCTCTCCTCCACTCACCGGAAGTCCAACAACCTGCACAAACCCTCACATATATTTACGCTGACCGACACCAATCCTGAAGAGGGGTATCATCCATAACCGCGTCAAGCAGATGCACTCTCGTATAGCAACATGCTTGCTGTGCACATCTTCTCGCCATCGCAATGCCACATGCAGCTTCGCCGCACTCCCGCCGTAGATGTGCGAAAGCAAGTTCCGCAGTTCCACCATGCTCACACATACACTTCAGCTGCGTCTCTGCACATTATGCCTGATACGCCTATCCGCTGGCAGACATGACTTTACCCAGCAAACGCGAGACAGACCGTGCCGACTACTAGCTGCATGCCGACACAGCTTGCTGCATGAGGTGACCAGACCGACGCGACCTTTGCTGGCAAGCCACGCACAGTCGGAAACCTCCAAGGCAAAAGCCCATAGCAGTCGCTGGTCGACAGAAGCCAGTGCGAAATCGATGCTGCCTTCCACCACCTTCACAGCTGTACATTTACTGCAACACCAACCCTCCGACATCAGTTGGCTTGCCACAATCTGCAGCGCACGCTTGTCGAACAGTTCCATTATGCCTTGAACCACTAGGTACCGCAGAACAACACGGTTGAAGCAGACGTAGCTACCTCCTCCCCTCCACCCAACCTAAATTCAAACCTCTGCACAAATGCCCACCTGCATTCATGCCTGCCGCCAGACAGCCTTGACGGCAACATTACCCACAACAGCGCTAGACAGATGCACGCCCGTCTAGTGACATACTTTCTGGGCAGGCAGGCCCACGTGCGATTGCAACGACGGATCCGCTTTCGCTGCACTGCTGCCATCGACGCCCGCATCCCAGCTGCACGGCGCCACGCTTTTCCCACATAAACGTCGGCTACCTACATCTTCTCCGCCAAATATTCACGGTACACACAGCGGTTGGCGGACACGGGCTTGACTAGCGCAACCAAACAACCCAAACCTACGAA
>NW_013568915.1:4050-4358 GCF_000499745.2 Eimeria mitis | reverse complement strand
CATATGAGCGCTGCTTCTTGGAATACGCCTCCCTGCGAAAACCGCCAGAGTGCGAAATGTCCAAAACAAAGACGCATACCACTACACAGTTCACGCAAGCCGCCCCGAACTCACTACTGCCTCCAACCGCGTCTTGCGCTGCATATATACTGCACCATCGATTGACCGATATCGCTTGCTCTGCCAAACGCAGCCTCGCAATATCTTCGACCCCTAGGCACCGAAGAAAAAAATGCCAAAAGGAGTAAGAGCTACGGCCTCTCCGCCACTCACCCGGAGTCCTACCTGCATACATCATCAAATGTACA
>NW_013568915.1:3030-3950 GCF_000499745.2 Eimeria mitis | reverse complement strand
ACGAGTAGCATCCATAACGGCGCCAACCAGATGCACTCCCGTACAGCAACATACTTGCTGCGCACACCCAGCCGCCATCACAACGCCACAGGCAGCTTCGCCGCACTCACGCCGTAAATGTTCCAGAGCAAGCTGTGCAGCCCCACGATGCTCACACATACACCTCAAATGCCTCTCCGCCCATTATGCCCGATACGCCTATCCGCTGGCAGATATGACTTTACCCAGCAAACGCGAGACAGACCATGCCGACTACTAGCTGCATGCCGATACGGCTGGCTGCATGAGGTGACCGTAGCGCGGCAACCTTGCCTGGCAGGCCACCCAGCGGCGGAAACATCCAAGGCAAAAAAGCGTAGTAGTGGCGGTTTGGCGGAAATCAGTGCGAAGTCCATGGCGCCTTCCCCCACCTTAACCGGTGGATATTTCCTGCAGCACCCACACACCGACATCAGTTGTCTTGCCGCGTCCTTCTGCGCATCCGCGTTAAATAGTGCCGTTATGCCTTGAACCACTAGGTACCGCAGAACAACACGGTTGAAGCAGAAGCAGCTACTTCCTCCCCTCCACCCACCCTAAATTCAAACATCTGCACACATTTCCATCTGCATTCATGCCTGCCACCAGACAGCCTTGCCGGCAGCATTACCCGCAACAGCACTAGCACTAGACAGATGCGCGCCCGTCTAGTCACATACAGGCTAGGCAGGCACGCCAACGCGCGATTGCAACGACGGATCCGGCTTCGACGCACTACTATCGTCGACCCGCGCATCCCAGCTGCACGGTGCGACGCGCTTCCCACATAAACGTCGGCTACCTACATCTCCGCCAAATTTTCACCTTACACACAGCGGTTGGCGGACACGGGCTTGACCACCGCAACCAAACAACCCAAACCTACGAACAAGTGCCCGACG
>NW_013568915.1:2089-2938 GCF_000499745.2 Eimeria mitis | reverse complement strand
TGCATTTCACGCAAGCCACCGCCAAGTCGCTGCTGCCTCCAACCGCGTCTCGCGCTGCATATATACTGCCTCATCAATTCATCCATATCGCTTGCCCTGCCAAACGCAGTCTCGCGACATCTTCGACACGCAGGCACCCAGAAAGGACACGGCTAAAGCATAACGAGCTACGGCCTCTCCTCCACTCACCGGAGGTCCAACAGCCTGCACAAATCCTCACATATATTTACGCTGGCCGACACCAATCCTGAAGAGGGGTAGCCTCCATAACGGCGCCAACCAGATGCACTCCCGTATAGCTGCATGCTTGCTGCGCACACACACCCGCCATCACAACGCCACATGCAGCTTCGCCGCACTCCCGCCGTAGATGTGAGAAAGCAAGCTGCGCAGCCCCACGATGCTCACGCATACACCTTAACTGCCTCTCCGCACATTATCCCCGATACGCCTATCCGCTGGGAGATATGTGTTTGCCCAGCAAACGCGAGACAGACCATGCCGACTACTAGGTGCACGCCGATACAGCTGGCTGCATGCCACCCAGAGTCGGAAACCTCCAAGGCAAAAAACCGTGGCAGTGGCTGGTCGACAGAAAGCAGTGCGAAGTCGATGCTGCCTTCCCCCACCTTCACACCTGTACATTTACTGCAGCACAAACCCACCGACACAGTTGTCTTGCCACATTCTGCAGCGCACGCTTGTCAAACAGTGCCGTTATGCCTTGAACCACTAGGTACCGCAGAACAACACGGTTGAAGCAGAAGCAGCTACTTCCTCCCCTCCACCCACCCTAAATTCAAACCTCTGCGCAAATGCCCATCCGCAATCATGCCTGCCACCAGACAA
>NW_013568915.1:568-1989 GCF_000499745.2 Eimeria mitis | reverse complement strand
CCCGCCGTAGATGTGCGAAAGCAAGCTGCACAGCCCCACGATGCTCACACATACACCTCAACTGCCTCTCCGCCCATTATGCCCGACACGCCTATCCGCTGACATATATGACTTTACCCACCAAACGTGAGACAGACCATGCCGACTACTTGCTGCATGCCGATACAGTCGGCTGCATGAGGTGACCATACCGAGGCGACCTTTTCTGGCAAGCCACGCACAGTCGGGAACCTCCAAGGCAAAAACGCGTATCAGTGGCCGGGCGACAGGAATCAGTGAAAGGTCCCGTCATGGTGCCTTCCATCACGCTCTCAGCTGCACAGTTACTGCAGCACAAACCCGCCAACATCAGTTGTCTTGCCGCTTCCTGCTGCGCATCCTCGTTAAACAGTGCCGTTATGCCTTGAACCACTAGGTACCGCAGAACAACACGGTTGAAGCAGAAGCAGCTACCTCCTCCCCTCCGCCCATCCTAAATTCAAACCTCTGCGCAAATGCCCATCCGCAATCATGCCTGCCACCAGACAGCCTCGACGGCAACATTACCCGCAACAGCACTAGACAGATGCACGCCCGTCTAGTGACATACCGGCTGGGCAGGCACGCCAACGCGCGATTGCAACGACGGATCCGCTTTCGCTGCACTGCTGCAGGCAGGGCGCGCACTTCCGCTGCAGGGCGAAACGCCGCACACGCATACACGTCAGCTACCTACGTCTTCTCCGCCAAATATTTCCGGTACACACAGCGGTTGGCGGACACGGGCTTGACCACCGCAACCAAACAACCCAAACCTACGGGCAACTGCCCGACGATGCAGCTGGCCATATAAGGGCTGCTTCTTGGAATACGCCTCCTTGCGAAACCCGCCAGAGTGCGAAATGTCCAAAACAAAAACGCATACAACTATACATTTCGCGCAAGCCACCGCGCTGTCACTGCTGCCACTAACCGCGTCGTCCGCTGCACATATACTGCCCCGTGAATTCGCCGATACCGCTTGCTCTGCCAAGCGCAGCCTCGCGATATCTTCGACCCACAGGCACCCAGAAAGGACATGGCTAAAGCAGAACTAGCTACGGACTCTTCTCCACTCACCGGAAATCCAACAGCCTGTGCAAATCCTAACATATATTTACGCTGACAGACAGCAATCATGCACATCCGCACCGCTATCTAGACGTTTCCAAGATGTCTAAAGCGCTCAATTCAAAACCTCTGCCCACACGCCCTGATCACTGACTGCACTCACCAACGGGCAGTGCAACGAAGGCGTATCTGAAATGAGCGCCCTCGGTCGTCTGCATTGGATTGCTGCAGCACCCCCTGCCGACAACGCGCGCTCTCCATACAATTCTTAACTCGTCCAGCCGAAGAAGCCTTGCATCTAGCTTCTGTAGCCCACCGTGCCGCGTTCTAAC
>NW_013568915.1:464-535 GCF_000499745.2 Eimeria mitis | reverse complement strand
CTAAGCTTGCACAAACAACACAGGCAACATTGGTAGCCAAGCCATGGGACAGCCCAAAACGTCCCACGCCA
>NW_013568915.1:0-141 GCF_000499745.2 Eimeria mitis | reverse complement strand
GAATGCGCCGAAAAGTCTGTCGCATCCACTCAGGCTGAGATGCCGCTTCTCACAAGGCTGCTCTGGGGAGCCCCTGACGCCAAGAATCAAATGCCCACGCTACAAGGTTTCCCGCAGCTCCATGCCCTGCACGCCACAGGT
>NW_013568914.1:530-688 GCF_000499745.2 Eimeria mitis | reverse complement strand
CTCACGGAGGGCCCCTGGGGGCCCTGGGGGGCCCCCCCGGGCGCTCTGGGGGGCCCCCCTGGGGGCCTTGGGGGGGCCCCCCTAGTATATATACCCTGGGGGCCCCCCAGGGGGCCCCCAGGGTATATTAGCTAGGCATTGAGGGGGCCCCCTCGGAT
>NW_013568914.1:0-408 GCF_000499745.2 Eimeria mitis | reverse complement strand
GCCCCCCTGATGCAGGTGATAGATAGAGGGGCCCCTGCCAATGTGTTGGGGCCCTTGCTTTCTTATTTTACTATAGAGAAAAAACAAAACAATAAACACTAAACCCTAGTAAACCCTAAACCCTTGTAAACTATGCTTTTTTCTGTTTCTCTTAGGAGGCCAGTTGAACAAACTCTAAACCCTATACCCTAAACCCTAAACCCTAAACCCTAGAATCTAAACCCTAAACCCTAAACCCTAGACTCTAAACCCTAAACCCTAAACCATAGACTCTAAAAACCCTAGAATCTAAACCCTAGGCAAGCTCACCGCTTGTGTTACGGTGAGGCCTCTAAACCCTAAACCCTAAACCCTAAACCCTAACAAATTCGCTGCTGACGTAACAGGGGGGCCCCTGGGGACTCCCCA
>NW_013568913.1:342-688 GCF_000499745.2 Eimeria mitis | reverse complement strand
ATATATATATATATATATATATATATATATATATATGTTTGTGTGTTTGTATATGTAAACCCTAAACCCTAAACCCTAGAAAATAGAAATTAAGAGGAAGAGAAAGAAGAAGGGGATTAAAGATACATACTAAGGCATTAAACAAATAAAGAGAAACATATAACCCTAAACCCTAAACCCTAAACCCTAGACCCTAAACCCTAAACCCTAAACCACCGTTACACACTATACTTACTAGCTGCTGCTCTTCAGGGGGGTCCGGCTGCAGAAAAAGCACAGAGAAGAGCACCAAAGAAGAAAGAAATCAATACCTTTAAGCTCATAGTTTCACACTCTAAACCCTAAA
>NW_013568913.1:0-199 GCF_000499745.2 Eimeria mitis | reverse complement strand
AATAAACCACAAATATTAAACCCTAAACCCTAAACCCTAAACCCTAAACCCTCAGCCGAAGGCCGCTGGCCTGGGGGCCCTGCAGTGGTCAGGTGGGTCCAGTGACTGTGGTGGCTGCTGCAGAGATATTGGGGCCCCTCGATGAGAAAAACATGAATAAATAAATAAATAATAAATAAATACAATAAAAAATTAAACA
>NW_013568912.1:7727-7819 GCF_000499745.2 Eimeria mitis | reverse complement strand
GCAAAAATGGCGCTGCACATACATCAGCAGGGATAACCTCTATAACAACTGCTGCTGCAGCAGCAGCAGCTGCTGCAGCTGCTGTTGCTGTT
>NW_013568911.1:459-689 GCF_000499745.2 Eimeria mitis | reverse complement strand
TATATATATATATATATATATATATGTATATATAGATCTATATATAAGTAGAGATATATAGAGTGTTTAGGGTTGAGGGTTTAGGGTTCTTGTTTTAGGGTTTATGTCCTGGGGGTGTGGAGTTTAGGGTTTAGGGTTTAGGGTTTGTGTCTGGGGTTTATTTATCCTGGAATCTTAGGGTTTAGGGTTTAGGGTTTAGGGTTTAGGGTTTATAAGCATGGTTACTATCA
>NW_013568911.1:0-124 GCF_000499745.2 Eimeria mitis | reverse complement strand
CAGGAGGTCCTGGAACAACAGCAGCAAGAAATGCTGCAGCAACAGCAGCAGCATTTTTTTTTTTTTTTTTAGCAGCAACAGCAGCAGCTGCTGCAGCTGCAGCAGCTGCAGCAGCAGCAGCAGC
>NW_013568910.1:3300-11488 GCF_000499745.2 Eimeria mitis | reverse complement strand
TCTCCCTGCTTGCTGGGCGAACCAGACCAATGGTTCGGACCGGACTTGTCCACTTACACGAGACAATGCCGCTACCCCTGCCAAAGCTCAAGCAAATCCGTCCACGACTCGATAAACTAGTGGTGGCGCGAGTGTGCTCATTAATCTCCTGCACAGCTGTGCGCCGATTCGATGACGAGGCATTTGACTAGCTTAAGAATGTCACGCAGTTGTCATGAAAATATTCTTCGCGTTACACATGCTTGCTGGGCTAGTGAGGTCAAGTCGGCCGAGTTTGCTGGGGTTCTGGGATGCCGTTTGTGTGCAAAAGTGGTTGGGTAAGCGGTCGGTGTACAGCCAGATAGACAATGCATTAATGGCACCGCAAGGTTATGCAGAGACTGCTTTCTGATTGATTTGGTTGTGCTTGATGAGCTTGATTAATCACAAGCAGCTGATACGCATCGCTATTTTGCGAGGTAAATGATCTACCATTTGCTTGTTGTGCTGCATACATGGACAGAACAATCGGGTAGGTTTTGTCTGAACAAAACGCCAACCAGCTATAAAAGCATATATACGTGAATTATCTAATGCACGCTCCGAGGATAGCAACGTGCAATTGACGCAAAAGGCATCTGGAAGAGCGACNGCACACGCAAGGCTTCCACTCAGACTCGCGAATGCTGAATCAAAAACAAGAAAGATAACAAACACCAGGTGTTGTTTTGCAACAGTGAGAGTTTTCGAAAGTTGTGGCATCGTTGTCGTCGTCTGCGATCTCGAGACGCTGCAGCAGTGCGACAGCCGCATGATGCGGTTCTCGCTGTTGTTGTTTTCACTGATGCCTGTGCTGTTATGTATGCACTCAGCAGCTGCAGCAGTTATCCCCCTTCTTTATCTGCCTGTTGATGTTGCTGCCACTGTTTGACGCGGCTGAAACGTAGCTGCCTGTCAGCTGATGCTGTGGTTGCTACTACAGCAGCCGCAGAGAAGTAGCAGCTACTACGTTCCTTACATTTGTCAATGCTCCCGCTTTCTGGGCGAACCAGACCAATGGTTTGGACTTGTCTGGACGTCCACTTACAGTCGAGTCTATTTCGCTTCCACTGCCAAGGCTCAGCCAAATCTGTTCAGGTCTAAGGCAAACCACAGCAGGACCGCCTCGCTTAATACACAAAATAACTAGCAAAGGACGATGTACTTCGCCTGCTTGTCTGTCCATTCGTCCTACCGTCGCTCATACAATAAGCTATCTCGATGGTTTAATTCACCAACTCTAGTCTATGAGTCTTCTGCACAGCTCGATAAACTAGTGGTGGTACCAGTGTGCTTATTCATCTCATGCAGTGCCAGTAGAACTAGCGATCACGGGTATCTTGAACGCTCTAGCTTATCTTAATACCGCTCATAATATTGATATTGGGCCAACGTGAAATTCTAGTTGCGGTGCCATACATCTTGTGCACCGCGGTGCGCCTATTCGATGACTAGGCATTTGACTAGCTTAAGAATGCCATGCAGATGCCATGAAAATACTCCTTGCGTTACTGTTCCATATGCTTGCTGGTTAGTAGTGTCAAGTCGGTTGCATTAAGCGAGCATTCGTCAAAATTATGCTTTCCATGGCGATGCCAGTCACGCCATGCTTGCTGGGGTTTTGGGATGCCGTTTGTGCCCAAATGTGGTTGGTTAAGCGGTTTGTGTACAGTCAGGTAGACGATGCATTTATTGCACTGTGGGAATGTCATGCACAGACTGCTTTCTGATTGATTTGGTTGTGCTTGATGAGCTTGGTTAATCACAAGCAGCTGATACGCACCGCTATTGTGCGAGAAAAAACCGTTTGCCTGTTGTGTTGCATACATGGACAGAACAATCAAGTAGGGTTTTCCTGGACAGAAAGACGACCAGCTCAACAGGCAAACGGTGTTGCATACATGGACAGAACAATCAAGTAGGGTTTTCCTGGACAGAACGCCAACCAGCTCCAAAAGTATATATAAGGCAATTATCTAATGTACGCACCGAGGATAGGAACGTGGAGCTGCACTTACACACACTTTACCCAATGTCGCTACCACTGCTAAAGCTCACTCAAATCCTTCCGGATTTAAAGCAAACCGCGTCAGGACCGCTCCGCCGAATAATCAAATGACGATGCACTTCGCCAGCTTGGGGGCTCATGCGTCCTACCGCCGCTCATAGAATCAGTTATCTCGATGCTTTAATTCACCAACTCTAGTCTACGAGTCTTGTGTCAAACACGACAAATTAGTGGTGGTACCAGCGTGCTCATTCGTCTTAAGCTAAAGCCGCCGCATTCTTGAGGTCTGCAAAAGCCTCGTCATCGTTAATCCTACGGGCAATGCACAAGAATGCGGCAGCTTTAGCTTTTCTTAACACAGCCCATTAAATTGGGATTTGCTCAACTTGAAATTCTAGTGCGAATACCGTTGTTCACTTTCATCTCAGGCACCGCCCTTAGAATTTGCGGTGACGAGGCTTTTGAAGAGTTTCGCGGACAAATGCCCTCTGGGGTTTTTTAGTTAGTGCGAATTGCCTTAGGCTTGGGACTAGTATTCAACTCGTAGCTCTAAGATCTCCAAAAGCCTCGTCATTCCTAGTTGTATGGGCAGCGCTTGCTGGGAAAAGCTTTCGAACTGGCTAGCTGCTTGCATCTGCAGCCTTCCAGTTCCTAGCGAGTACCTGCGTCAACTCAGGCGAAGTCGCAAACGGCCAACGCCCACCCCGAAAGTGCTGAGCTCACATGCACAATGATGACGAAACATTGGCCAACCTTCATGAATATGCCACGCAACTGGAGCTGCACGTTCCTATCCTCGGTGCGTACATTAGATAATTGCCTTATATATACTTTTGTAGCTGGTTGGCGTTCTGTCCAGGCAAACCCTACTTGTTTCCATGGTGTGCGCTTATTCGATGACGAAGTATCTGGCCAGCTTAAGAATTCCGTGCAGTTGCCATCAAAATATTCCTGCCCAAGGTCAGTCAAATCATCGCAGCCGTCGAGGAAAACCCGTCAAGATCGCGTCGCCGCAGCATTTCGCCAACTTAAAGAACCCACTGTTACTAGCGTGCTCATTCGTCCTACTACCGTTCATATAATCAGCAATGACGAGGCATTAGTGCAGCTACTCTAGTTTACTACCATTCTGACAAACTCGAGAATGGTACCAGTGTATTCATTTGTCTCGTGCACCGCCGATAGAATTAGGAATGACGAGGCATTTGAAGACGTTAGGTGCCCTTGGAAGAACTCGGCAATCTAGTGGTACTAGTGTACTAGTGGTACTAGTGTAGATCCAACTGAACACCACCCATAGAATTGGGATTTCGACAGCTTGACGTACTAGTTGTGGCACTGCTTTGCTCATTCATCTCCTGCACTACCCGACAGTAGGCTTGTCCTACGATCCACTAGGATTCAGTCTGCGTTGTGTGATGTGTGCTTCCTGCTCCCCTGTACGCTTGCTGGTGGAAGCCCTCCGAGCTACTGCCAATATTCATTTCTGCTTTCTTGTCGTGTATGTAAATTTTGGTTATCCTTACTCCAATGATTGCATTGCTTCGTTCGCCAAAAGGCTCGTACACTAGTACAACTGCATTTAAGTCTACCAAAAGACTCGCCACCCGTAATTCTATGGTTGGCAAACACTTGAGTGGAAGTGGAAGTCTTGTTCATTCATCTTGTCTCTGCTCATCATAGATGAGGAGGCTCTTGGCGAACTTTTGATATTTCGAATGGTTGGTGGGCCGGGGCTATTGACTACGGGAACTTGGTCACCTTTAGAGTACGGTGGACACTTAGCCACCACTGCTGGCAAACTGTAGCCTCAACTTTCCCATGCTGACTTAGAACATCGTGCTTCGTCAAGTTCCTCAGCCCTGACCATTGGAACCATTGGTTCCAAGAGGCCTTTCTATTGCGTGAAAGGCTGGCTGTTAAGCATTGGCCCTTGTGGAATGGGGGCTACGCGTACAAAAAGGATAGTTCAAACTGTTCATCAGATTACAAAGGGAGAACTTGCGCTAGAAGCCTTTCTGGCTTCTCGCGCAAGTTGCGGTGTCTCCACTCTCTCTCCTGCTGTCTCACGCCACCTCCTCGGAATACCACAAAATTGGCAAATTGAACTACTGGACAGAATGAAATAGCTCTGAATAGATATAATATAATATATATTATATGAAGTAGTTGGGTCGACGGGGAAGGCAAAAGGTGGAAGCGAAACACAGAGGGACGCATACAATGGAGACTGGCCACGGCCGAGCTTGGCGGGCCAGTGACCCCGGCCACTGAAAGCCTCCACTCAGCTGGCCAGTTTGATGACACGCACCGTTTTTACTTTTATAAAGCTATACTTCTCGACAAAGAATGCTTTCTTTGTTGGAACAAACTTGAGCTTGCCTTGACTTGTCTTCTTTCCTGTTTCTGTGGCCTCGCCAGGGTCTCGAATATCTCTGCGGGCACCAGCGCACGAAGGACTCTCTCTCTCGAAAAGGTATCAACCACTCTAGTTCAAGATGTGGTACAACAGAAGGAAACAAGAGTTTAGTTACTCCAGGTATCTTCTCTTCGCTCTAAGCCCGGACCATAGTTGCCAGACTAGCCCTGAGAAGCCCAACATGAGCATGGCCGACAACGATTGCGCGCCTGCACCGGAAACGAGGGCTACAGCGTCTGCTGTCTGTGATCCNTGTGCCTTCTATGTAACCTGCCGTTTGTGTTGATTTCACGCGCATGTGGCGTCCGCCTTCCCAGGAGCTGTCTTGTTCGTCTGTCGCGAACTGAGCAAAGCTCGTCCTTGGCAGCATGGCACAGATTGACCTGCCATTTTCCATTCTATTGCGGTCGCTCTGTTGCGTGGCATTGCACTTGAAGTACCTCGTGTTTCCTCCGGTCTGTTCAGGGCGGCAAGTTTGTCCTCACCCGCTCCACCGGCCAGTCCAGTGGTTCCAACGGACACTGCAGTATCAAACGCCTGTACACCTGCCACTTGCGAAGCACTCTGCTCTGCGCCTCCGACACGCACCTCCCCTTTGCGCAAGCGTCGCGGAAAACCACCAATGACTGATCAAGCAAAGGACCTTGCAGGCCTCAGCAGCCACATGAGCATGGAAGAGCGAATTGACTTTTGCTTGGCGGTTGCGAAGAACTTGCTCGATTCTCCACCCTGCAGCAGGGGACCCCGACCTCTCGTCCAGTCAGCCAATACCTCTTCTCCTGTGCTTCCGCTCCAGGAGAGAGGTCCCGCCAACGCTTCCTGCACTCATGCCTNGCCAATACCTCTTCTCCTGTGCTTCCGCTCCAGGAGAGAGGTCCCGCCAACGCTTCCTGCACTCATGCCTTCAACGAAAGACTCTGCTGTCCGGCTGCTAGAAGCGATGAACGCCCTGAACAAAAGCGCAAACCACTGTTTCGTCTTAAGCTCCCCGTTGGTCCCGACCTATCTCAACTCGCCGTCCCAGCAACCATCGACACGCCTACAGCCCTTCGCGAGAGAGAAGCTGCTTCCAACTTGGTTGCAGTCTCGACGCAGCAGCAGCAGAAACACAGCCCCAAAAGCCAAACTGCACAGGAGGATCACACAGCCCATGAGAAGTGCCACTTATAGTCAGCAAGCATCCTTCTGCAGACCGTTCCCGGACAGAAGAGAGGCGGCTGTCGCGTTATGCCACATCTTGCATATCGCTGAACCCCGAACAGTTCCCTTTCTTGAGTATGCTTGGCAAAACTCCTTTGGGCATTAGTTTTGGGTGCTTGCATCGTGTTCGGAGGTGATAGTTCTATGACAGCGGAAGAGTTTCGTCCCTTGCAACTCAGCAAGAGGCCAGATGAGTATGTCTAGTATCCACGCACAAGGGTAGACGATGTTTCTGCACAGGGACTCACTTACGATAGACGACGACAACGGCAGCTCGCTACGTCTTTGAGGCCTCCTTCGGGACAGCTAAGATGGTCCACTGGCAAACTGTTTCTTTCCCGAAGGCGGTGAGAACGGGGATATGTATGCAGACAAGGGCAGGCACTTTGTATTGAGAGAGCAGTTCTTCAGCCATTCGGTCTCTTCCCAGATGAGGGGCCCCACGGAGAAAGGAAGATCNTATTGAGAGAGCAGTTCTTCAGCCATTCGGTCTCTTCCCAGATGAGGGGCCCCACGGAGAAAGGAAGATCCATTCAGTGCCCTGCCCATACGGCAGCGTGCAGCGGAGTTCGCAAACCACTCAGCTGCAGTTTGGCAGTATACGCTCCGCCCTCCAAACAGCAGGCACTGCACTAAAGGATTAGTCGCATCCAGCTGGGCGCGCACACACAAGCGGAGCCTACAAGCAGCAGAGGACACGGTTACGCAGTATGGGGAACCTGGTAATTGAAGACACTCCAGGAGAAGCGGTCGCACATCCGTCTCACTTAAGGATATCCATTGACATAAACTCTGTTCCTTCGCCTTCCTGCGTCACTTTGTTGCCTTCTCTTATATTTCAGAATAGGGCGTATAACTGTTGGCGAGCACTCAGCATTGTACTGCGCCATTTTAAGTGCTTGCTGGGCTATCGTGATCAGTTCGACTGCATGACCTGGTGCCGGGCACGCGAGAAAGTAAAGCTTGCCATGGAGATGTTCGTTGACTGCGTCTACCAGGTTTCCAGGAGTTGTGGAATCACCGTTTGCGCGCAGAAGTGCTTGGTGAAAAGGCACAACGACGAGACATTATTGGCCGCCTCAAGAATGTCATGATCCGACTCCTTGAAACTGCTTGACGTGGTTGCTTAGCCTGTATAACCACACACTTGTCGTGGGCGGCCGTTTCTGTGAAGTAAACAGTTTCCCTTTTGCACCTTCTATAAATCAATNCACACACTTGTCGTGGGCGGCCGTTTCTGTGAAGTAAACAGTTTCCCTTTTGCACCTTCTATAAATCAATTGGGTAGGGTTCGCCTGGACGCAACAGCAGCCTGCTCCAGAGCATGCGTGCGTGAATTATCTAATGCTACACGGAGGGCAATCTGCAGCCAAGGCAAACGGCGTGTGCAGTGGCGCCTGGCTCATGCAAAGCTTACACTGAGGTTGGCGAGTGCTCAAGCAAACACGAGAACGAAACGAGCGCCCTGTAGTGCTTTGCAGCAATAGGAGTTTTGTAAAGGGGCGGCCTCTTTCTCGTCGCCTATGCTCTAACACCAGAGCAGCTCGGAAGCCACATGGCGCTGTTGCCGCGGCTGCTGCTGTTGCTATTTTTGCTGATGCACCTGCTACTACTTCTGCTTGTACTTCTGCGTATAGCAGCAGCGAAATGCGGCCTATGATCTGGAACATGTTTTCCAGCTGCCTCAGTTGCGCGCGATGCTGATTTAACAGTGGTTGTTGGCGGTGCTACTGCTCCTCCTGCAGCAAACTGATAGCACCCCATATATCTGCAGCCAAATCTGCTCGCATGTGCAGCAAACAGACAAACAGAACAAAAAAATTGCGGCAAATGAAGCAACAGTAGCAATGCCCTCAGCAGCACTAGTAGGCGAGGACGGCGCGTAACAGGCGACCGGTGGTGTTTACGCCACACGAGGTTCATGAAGTTGGATTCATCCGCACGCCAAAGGACCTCCTGGGTCAGCAGCCCAATTTGGTCATCTCTGATTCCCCACAAGCGGGCTGCACCTCAAGGTGAAGCAGCAGTTACTGTGGCTCTAGCGCTTGTCCTCATTGATTTCTGCAATTAAACGCCGCTACAAAAGTGATGCATATTCATATGGATCCTGCCGCAGCTGTTTGGCTTTCCCTCGCGATATCTCCACAGCAGCTGTTCCTACGCGAGTGCATTAAGGCATACACTTGAGCCCAACGCAGCACGGAAAGTTGCTGTCGCTATATTTAGTGCTCATAGTGCTGAATTGATGCTGAAGTAGTGACGCTAGGCGGTGATGAAGCACGACGAGCACAGATGAGACCCAACACGAAAATTTAAGGGGTCCCTTCATGTTGGGGTTGTAACGGGTACGAAGGAGAGTCGTCAAAATAACAACAGGGGAGAACGCCAATCCATAGAAGAGCGGTCCAAAAGAATGCTTTATGTTTTAACTTTGCAAGCAATGCAAGCTTATGCAGACCTATGGGCGTATGCGGACATATGCGCCTTCCGTGTAAGGGAAATTCAAACATAGTACCTCCGATATTTGGGGAGTGCGCGTACAT
>NW_013568910.1:1154-3200 GCF_000499745.2 Eimeria mitis | reverse complement strand
CAGCGTTGCTGCAGCTTGTATTCCCACGTACATAAATCATAGATACAACCACGAGAAGAATAGTAGATGCTCACAATCAACATGCTGATGCGAATGTGTTGCTGCAACTCCAGACGCCATGAGCCTCTGAGCAGCTGCTCTTTCCTGCCGACGCTAGATGGCGCAAGACTCAGTGATCAGCACTGTACATATGAGCCAAATATGAGCCACATAGCTACGACAATGCAACTAATTTGCATCTTAGGCCCAACTCTAACTCCAATACACAATTACTGCAGCTTGATTCCACTGCTTAGCTTGCGCCGAGGTTTTCAGTGCTCGTAGCCCACTAACAACGCATTCGTCTACACGTGTAGCGTGTATAGCCACATCCTCGTTCATTTGGCTAAGCCTATTCAACTTTAGCTAAGTGATAACGCTTCTATGTGAGTCTTCTTCGAAAGGTAACCGTTGTTGCTTTTCACCACACGCCCTGTCTGGTTGGCCGAGTATTTGAAATACTTGCAATGGGGGTCTTCGCCCAACATCTCTTACGTACCACAATTCCACATGATATGGAACATGGTTTCAGCTCCTATTGAGCGCTGAATTCTTCATCAGAGTAAAGCGGAAACAAGTGAACTCGTTAAGCAGTTGTGCAGGGAGTTTTGGCCCGGAATGTAGGGTCTGGATATACCACCGAAATATTACTTTCGCACTGAAGTGCTAATACGGGAAGGGGAGTACGCAACCAGTGGAGGCAACAACAACTCCATAAACTGTAGTATCCCAAAACAGGTGTAGTCACTCATTGTATGTATGGGCGTTGCGCACTTACCCATTGGTGGGTTATCAAAAGCGCGAGCAGTAACTGTTAATCAGCCAGTGCATGCCTCATATACCCATTTATTGGAGCACGTATGACTGGGTTCGCGGGGCGCCAGGACAATATTTTGGGGCAAATCATCTATGGAGACTGGATCGCGCCGGTGCGCGAAAGCCTGCGACGGCACTAGCCAGTTTCCCCAGCCGTCCTTCACACTCCGGAGCCAATAAATTGGTTCCACCAGGTGTATTTTGTTCTAGCCCCTCATGATATTCAATATTTCACTGTCGGTACAGAGGAATGGGGTGAGGGATCGAGTTAGGCGTGGGCAACAAACCATGAGCGATGCAGTCCGCTTTCCTTCCTGCTTTCCACTGGCCACCTTCTTTTTGAGACCCCCAAATTATACACACGCCTGCATTATTAACCATAACAACTGAAATACTAGAGTTTCCCATAGTTCCCTTCGTTGCTATACAGTTTCCCAACACCTGGCGAACAACCACCCCCGTTCATCGATCGCCTGCTGCCTCACACATAGGAGGANACAGTTTCCCAACACCTGGCGAACAACCACCCCCGTTCATCGATCGCCTGCTGCCTCACACATAGGAGGAGCTTAATCTCTAAGCAACATATTCCAGCATAAAGGATCCAGAACACCTATAAAATAAGTATATTTACGCAAGTAAAAATATGTGAGCTATACATTTGCCTCTGAACGAGCTGAACCGTGTGCATGCAGCGGCAGACCAGCGGCCAGCCTAACCGCTGCTAGACTCCAACGGTTCGGGCGCGTTTGTGTGGGAGGAATTGAAGTTTCTTTCTTCGCCGTCTCTCCTTAATTGTACCTAATTATGTTTCATGTATCGAATAGGAAGCGCAAACAATCAGAAGCTGTTGACTAGCGTTGCACTCGTGGGTACTGCAACGTAGCAGCGCCGGCCGTACGCAGAGTGCAGCGGCTTCATTGTGCAGAAAGTGTATCCTTTCAGCTATATTTGTATCCTTTCGCTAGTTATCTATTTTTCCTTTTCCTCTAACCTTTTGTCGGACTTTGCTGGACCAAAACGCCTGGGCGCCCGCGCCGTGTAGGGCTGGACTTCCGCGGTCTCCTATAACCTTATCATGTTTTAATTTAGCTGCTTTCAAGTCTCCTCCAGTCTCCTTTCCTCACAAGTACTTCTACAGGAGCAGCTGGATAGTGAAGCAACTCTGGGGGCAGAAAAAGGACCAGACGT
>NW_013568910.1:0-1093 GCF_000499745.2 Eimeria mitis | reverse complement strand
GTAGGCGTGAGCGAGGGACCGCTGCAGGCACAGCCCTCGCGGTCTCACAATGCAACTGCGCTGGGATGTCTTCTGAGTCGGTTGAATACGGGGCGTCCCATGGGACGGGGTGGGGCCCTCAGGGGCCATTGCGAGAAAGGGAAAAGATGAGACAAGACAGGAATCGAAGCGAGGCGTCCCAGCTGTCTCCACCGGCCGGTCACAGCGGTAACACGGCGGACGTACCCATGGATCACGAGTTGTTGCAGAAAGGCTGCAACGGCAGCGACGGCAGCAACAGCAGCGACAGTAGCAACAACGGCAGCAGCAGCAGCAGCAATGGTGGCGGCAGCAGCAGCAGTAGTGGCGGCGGCAGCAGTATGAGCAGCCGCAAAAGCAGCGTCAGCAGCACTTCGGCAGCATCTTCCTCGGGTCCCTCTGCTGGAGGTGTTAGTGTTTACCACAAGGATAATTTGTCAGGATCGCCTCCCGGGTCTTTGCAGTCCTTGCGACTCCTTCAGGAGGTGCAGGGGCTGCCGGGATCTCACGGAACGCATGCAAGGCACATGATGTGTTTTCTGCAGCGTCTATGGTGGGCAAACTTGCGGTCTCGGCATCAGGAGATGCCTTTCCGTGCAGACCAAGACCCACGCGAGGTGCGGGGGGGGCCTTCCATCAATGAGCACGGGGCTTCTGTGGGGCCTCGTCATCTTGGCAGCAGTACAGAGCCTTCTACTCAGCTGGACTGCCCCTCCTCGGTGAATACAGACACCAACAGCGGCAGCAGTGTGTGTCCTCGAGCCCGTTCAGGGTCTATGACAGGGGGCTTGCTAAGCCGGTGGTGTTGCTGTGCTTCGTCGGGGGCCACGCGGCGCCACCGGAAGGCTGCCTTGTGCGTCAGCCGGGCTAGTTCCTGTCCAGGGAGAGTTGGGCATGTAGCTGCAGGTGAAGAAGGGGGGAGGGGGACGGGTAGGGGATTAGGAGAGAGGCGAAGGCCGCCTCTGTTTGGCCGTGCAGAAGGAAGGTGTGACGGATGCCTCCCCCTCAGAGGCAGACTTACAAAAGGAGAGCAGCATCACCACCCCCAACGTCATCACCAGGATTCAAGGGAGGC
>NW_013568909.1:0-190 GCF_000499745.2 Eimeria mitis | reverse complement strand
AGCCGATGGGCAGAGACAGTGCGCCTGCTGCTTCCATTAACAGTACTACTACTGCTGCAGCTGTTGCTGCTGCTGCTGCAGCTATTGCTGCAGCTGTTGCTGTAGCTGTTACTGCTGGCGGTACGAGCCCTGAAGACGAGACTGCAGCTGGCCTTGTCAATATGGAGCTGCAGCAGCAGCAGCAGCAGCA
>NW_013568908.1:545-690 GCF_000499745.2 Eimeria mitis | reverse complement strand
CCTGGGCCGGTGGTCATGTCAAACGTGGAGGTGCGAACGTGGATGTCAGCAGCTGTGTCGGCAATAACTGCTGGCAGCGTGCGCATGCATGCTGTGGGCACGGGTTACGTGTTGGACTTGGGAAGTGCTGGTGATGCATCGGAAG
>NW_013568908.1:0-354 GCF_000499745.2 Eimeria mitis | reverse complement strand
CAACCTTGGTTGCTGAGTTGGTGTGCGGCCGGCATGCGCACGCGTTTTTAGCAACTACGGTTTGCAGCATAATTTATGTTGCGCAGGAGGTGCGTTGCACGCAGGGCAGTTGTAGAGATGTTGGGCGGCGCACGCGTGCATGTGCCTGGCCCGGTGGTCATCTAAAAATTGGAGGTGCGGACTTGGATCTCAGCAGCTGTGTCGGCAATAACTGTTGGCAGCGTGCGCATGCGTGCTGTGGGCAATTGTTACGTGTTGGACATGGGAAGTGCTGGTGATGCATTGGGAGGTCACCGTGTTTCCCTACATATGTATCCGGCGACGGTTTTGTGTGGCCCTCTTGGATAACAGCAG
>NW_013568907.1:345-690 GCF_000499745.2 Eimeria mitis | reverse complement strand
TATATACACTTATATATATAATATATAGATACATATATACATACATACATTTTATTTATTTTTTTTTTTTATTTTTTACTTTATTTATTAATTTATTACTTAATTAATTTATTTATTATTTATTTATTTATCTATTTATTTTTAATCTATTTTTTATTTATTTATTTATTTATTTTTATTTTTATTTATTTATTTTTTATTTATTGTTTATGTTGTTGTTAGTGTAGAGGCAAAGAGAACATCTGTATTTGTTGCGATGTCTCTATTCTTTTTCTTTTGTCTCCTTTTTTTTTTCTTTTTGTTTTTTTTTGTTTTTTTGTTTTTTTTTGTTTTTCTTTTGTTTGT
>NW_013568907.1:0-219 GCF_000499745.2 Eimeria mitis | reverse complement strand
TTTATTTATTTATTTATTTATTTATTTATTTATTTATTTATTTATTTATTTATTTATTTATTTGTTTATTAATTAATTAATTAATTAATTTATTTATTATTTTTTTATTTATGTAGTTACTTCCATTGTCTTTTTTATTTTTATTCTCTTTCCTTTTCCTTTTTTATTTTTGTCTCTTTATATATATATATATATATATATATATATATATATATATAT
>NW_013568906.1:7514-11401 GCF_000499745.2 Eimeria mitis | reverse complement strand
CCTCGCAAATGCAGGAGCCTTGGCTAGGTTGAAACCACCGATGGGCTCCTATGCAAGAACAAGTGCTCTGGCCTGCCTCAGCCGTAGATGTTGAGCCGCAGGCAAAACAGCCGGTTTGACCCGAAGTGTTCGAATACGTGTCAGATTCACATGGCTTGCAGGCTTCTAGTAAGTTAGCGCCGGCTTCTTCATCGTTGTAGGTCCCGGGAGGGCACGGCTGTGGAACAGAGCTACCGGCTGGGCAGTAGTGGCCAGGAGGGCAGGGCTCGCCAAAGTCTATTTCCGGAAGTTGCGGAGCACTCGAGGCAGTTCCTCCGTAGCACAGATATCCAGCAGGACACGGATCGCATGAAGAAGCCCCAGGAGCGGGAGCATGGGTTCCCTGGCGTCAGCAGCCGAAAACGTAAAGGCTTTCAAATGAAGGCGAATCAGCAGGGCTACCGGCCGGTCCGTCCAGAGCAGCAAATAACAAGCATGAGGCTAAAGGGAAGATGGGAGAATCAGCCTACAGGCTAGACAACGCCGTCGTCTCTCTCCTTTCGGCACCAATAGCTTACCGCAGGGCAAGTCTTGCAACATGAGCTGGTTGAAGGAGACTCCGTACATGACTCAGAAGTAGCTCTGTATGCACCTTCCGGACATAGCAACGGCTCCTCCACACCCTCAGGACAAATTGCCTCATCGGGGCAGGGCTGTGGACTAGAAGACCCCTCTGGACAGTAATACCCATCGGGGCATGTGAGAGGAAGTTCTGCAGCAGCAGGACAATAGGTGCCAGCAGGGCACAGTAGCTGTTCTGGAGAACCCTCCTCGCAGAGACGCCCGCCAGGGCATGGCGCAGGTCGGGCTGTGGCCCCTTCACAGAAGTAACCTGCACGTCAACGCCACGATCAATTCTGAGGAAAATGTGAACTTTAAGTTCTTGGTCTTGCCCAAAGAAAAATGCCTTCATCATCGAGTCATGGAGAAGCGATCGTTGGTTCAAATATACGGGNGGTCTTGCCCAAAGAAAAATGCCTTCATCATCGAGTCATGGAGAAGCGATCGTTGGTTCAAATATACGGGACAGGTAGCATAAAGTCGGCTCTGCTATAATTTGCCATATTGTACATGAGAGACATGCCTGTAGGGCAATCCTGACAGTCGTCGGCAGATTTAGCTCTGCTTGTAGTTCCATAAGTGCCCGCTGCACACGGCAGTGCTGTAGCTGAACCCTCTGGGCAGTAGTATCCAATGGGACAAGGCCATTGAGAAAAGTCTACTGTTCCGGAACTGCAAACGTAGCCGGCTGGGCATTTGTCACAGCTATCAGCGGATGTAGCCAGGGAAATCAAGCTGTACGTGCCTGAAGGGCACTGTATTGGCTCAATGCTCCCGTCAGGACAGTAGTGTCCAGCTGGACACTCAAGCATTTCCTGCGATACGTAGTTAAAACAGTTAATCGAAACACTCCTTTGCACATGGCGCGGTTGCGCTGCAAGGTTGTGACCGCTGTGTCTGCTTGCCCGGTGCGGCCGGTGCTTAGCGGGAAGACAGTGAAGCACTAGATGTAGCAGTCATGAAACAGCAACTTGAAACNGTGCGGCCGGTGCTTAGCGGGAAGACAGTGAAGCACTAGATGTAGCAGTCATGAAACAGCAACTTGAAACGTTCTTTTGCCTTTGGCGGGAGACTTACTGATGAATTTAAGCTGCAGTACCATCCTGCTTTGCAAGGCACGCAGTCCTGTGCTGTCTTGCCGCCTTCGTTTACTGTGGAAGTGCCTCTTTGGCAAGCAGTCGGAACAGTTGCTCCCTCTGGGCAAAAGTGCCCTATAGGGCACGGCCCGCCAATTTGTACGGCTGCTGCAGAGTACAGATTTTCCCAGAGCTGAGGTGACTGCTGAGGCCCAACGCCCGCGAGGCACAAATATCCCTCGGCACACAGGCCCACCGCCCGAGTCCCATCACAAGCTTGCCCCGATCCGCAGTCAATGCACTGCAACAGTACATGCATGCAGCGCATCTCCGCTTGTCCTAACAACTGTCCGTATACATCTCGTTCGGCTCCACATTCTTCTAAGAGGGTTGCAGAGGAACGCCTGTAGCTAGATGAGGCGCAAGTTCCGGGAAAGCCGTAAACCTGGGGCTGAAAGACGTGCTTACCTGGCCTTCTTCGGAAAGGCCTGTGGCGGTTGATTTGGTTCCCCCTGGACAAGGTTTGGGCGCATGCCCGAGCTCACAGTAGTGTGTGGAGGGACAGGCTTGAGGTTGCACGGCTCCAACTTCGCACGTGTATCCAGCTGGGCACGGTGAGCATTCGCTGGAGCCTAAAATGAGCCATTAAGTCCGCATGTGAATGAACAGGCGGTCTGTGTTCGTTCATCCGGTGGGCAGAGGGGTCAAGCATTGAGGGATATGAGCTCACCTTGCTGAACGCTAAATGTGCTGAAGGGACACGGCTTGGGCTCCGGAGAACCTTTTCCACGCGCAACGCAACATGAGCATGGCGTCGCATTAAGCCTCTGTTTGACAACTGCGCCGACATACTTCACCTTGCTAGGTTGTCAGAAATAGAGCGGTAAGCGGCACACTGTGCACATGCATGACTACAGCATTTTTGGGTCGTCAATCAAGCGATCTACCTTCTGGACAGTAATGGCCTTCGGGGCAGAGGTCTCCCGCCGCTTCCTGGAT
Source organism: Eimeria mitis (assembly GCF_000499745.2). Lineage (NCBI taxonomy): Eukaryota > Apicomplexa > Conoidasida > Eucoccidiorida > Eimeriidae > Eimeria > Eimeria mitis. Next base: position 8,726 of record NW_013568906.1, on the reverse strand, counting down.
TGGGGTGGGCGTAGAGGAACCTTCTCTGCAGTAGAAACCTGCAGTCCGGTCAAGTGCAATCGGACCACGACAACACCAATGCTATGCAGACAGGGAGGCGCAGAAACTGTTGAGTCGGGGGGTTGGGGTAGTGCAGTTAGGAGACTGCTTGAAAAGCATCGTCTGCACCTTATACACTCATGATCGTGCTTCTACATTACTACGGCGATGCGAAATTTGGCGGTATTCCATCACTGTAAAATATACTGCGTCTTGCCTGGGCTGCAAGGTCCTTGGGGGGCACTGAGACCCCACCTATCACAGTACTGCCCTGCTGTGCAAGGTAAGCAGTCGCCTTCGTCTTCAGCCCCCCACTTCGGATTATATGTCCCTGGTGGGCACCTCTCGGGTGCTCCCTACAAAGAAAGAGGGGCCATGCCTTCTTTGCGGTGACTATACAGAACTAGGAGAGTGGTAGGTCCGACTAAGCCATTGGATGCAGCAGGGCAGCACTGCCCTTGTGCCAAGAGAGTCTGTGGAATATACGAAGGTTGAATGGGTTTACAGCTCACCATTCCCGTGGGGCAGTAGTGTCCCGGAGGGCATTTTCCACTGCCCTCTGGCCAGTTCTCTGCCTCATGCTGATGCGTTTTGGCGCCGGCTTGGCAGTAGAACCCAGCCGCGCACGCACCTGAGGGCTCCTCCAGGCCTTCACTTCCACAAAATTTGCCTGAAACGAAATGCGTAATGATTATAATATATAATCATTGGGCATTCTGTTTCAGGCAAATTTCGGGATCGAGCCAAAATTTATGACCGCTAGCTAGGGCGTGCGTCCATACTTGTTGCAAGCCCGAACTTACCCGCTAAAAAATATATCTATATTATCTATATTCATGAATGCTGTCTGACGGGTTTAAGAATGGAAGCGTACGTACCTGGGGGACAGAGCGAACACTGAGATTCTTCCTGTAAGCCTTGAACACGATTAAACGTGCCAGCAGGGCACTGTGTGGCTTCGGCTGACCCTTCGGGGCAAAAATTTCCTTTGGGACATTTCGTGCCTAGGCCACTGTCGTCCCCTGCGAAAGGAAACAGGCCTGTGCAGAGAATATGTATGGAGTGATGTCAAATACGTGCTGGCGAGAAGCAGCTAGGAGCCCGAAGTTCCCAAGGAGTTGTTATTCGGAAGATGCATAGGATGGCTCTGGGGATGCGATGGGTCATGCGAAC
>NW_013568906.1:5747-7355 GCF_000499745.2 Eimeria mitis | reverse complement strand
TCTGAATATCCAATAGTCACACGTAAAGATAATCTTGCCTGGACATCGGCATAGCTTCCTTTTGAGCAAGGGGTTTCCGCGGAGCCACCGTCGCAGTAGTGACCCACTGGGCACATTTTCCCAGTAGTCTCTGTAGGCCTTGGGACAGATGCGCCTCCAGTACAAACAAACCCAGGGTCGCAGGGCCACTGCCCACCACCAGGAGGACAGAAGAAGTTAGCTGGGCAAGGTGAGCAGGCAGTATTGTCGATGGCTCCCTCGGTGCTGCCAGTCGTGCCCAGGGGACACCCGAGCGGCGTGCTTGATCCCGCAGGGCAGAAATACCCTCTGGGGCACCTTGCGCCTGGAAGGCAAGCTGTTTTCTCATCATCTACGCATGAAGCGTCTGTTGGGGTCGGTGAGGGCGCCCCCAGCCTGCAGTAGTAGCCAGCTCGGCATTCCTCAACAACAGCGTCCGATTCTGCTCCCTCGTCTGGGCACGCTTTACCTGGGGGACTGTGCATCCACAAGGCCATCGCAGGCAGCCAGAAATTCGAGGGGCTACTGATAAGAGTATGCACGATTCGTACGTGGCAAAACTGCTACTTGTGTTGGGCAACATTACCATGGCTTGCAGGCAGCGACTGCTGAAGCGCCGGTTGTATCAAGGTAGTGCCCAGCTGGACAGGGTTCCTTTGTTCCTTCAGAGCAGAAGTGCCCTGCCGGACATTCGACAGGCTCAGATGTGGCTTCGGCGTCGCACGTGGAACCTGATGACAAAAGAAAGGCAGAAACAGCAGTCGTGCACGCTAAGTTCGGATTAGTAAACGGCACCAAAGGACAGCTTCGCACTTGGCCTACGCTACGCACCAGGAGGACACGTTTCGCAGGTCAGTGCTCCGACGGAGGACTGGTAGGTCCTGAGAACGATTTGGACAGGAGCGTCGCAGTCTGACGGATGTGCGTTGAGGAGTATCTACAACGACTTGCCGCTTGACGTTCTTTGTGTTCAGTGTGATTATGGCGCGACTGTTGTGCAGTGGACAAGATGAAGCTCGTTGGGTTTTCTAAAAAGCGGCCCGCCCCACGAAGACCTCTCGCAGAGGCTCGAGTTGATTTTAATTACCCTGCTTGACACTTTTGGGGTGACGTTTCCTTGCTGCTGCAGTAGTGGCCCGTCGGACATGGAATGCCAAATTTTGTCTGTTACAGCAACACCGGGAGAATGAGTTCAGCCCTATAGTGGAATGAATTATCCTGTAGGGCAGCAAGGCTATAGACTGATGCAGTGCCTGAACAACCACTGTGCGGCTTTTCACATGAAGTGAAACTCAACAATCGGCTTGTTGCTTTGCACTTGAGCAGCCTACTCGTGAGCCTTCTTTGCAATGCCGGCCATCAAGGCATGCATTTTGCGTGACTTCCGTTGCCCCAAGGAGGACACAGTATCTCCCTTCAGGGCAGGGCTCGCACTGGTCAAAAGATGTACCTCTTCGGTCCCTTCGTACTGTGCCTGAATTCAAATCCAGATACTATCTGACGGGAGCAAAAGTAGGTCGATGCCTAGGCGTGGCTATGACGTCTACGACGCGCGTACCCAAAACCGCAAAATTCTTCTTCCCGGAGCGC
>NW_013568906.1:0-5598 GCF_000499745.2 Eimeria mitis | reverse complement strand
GTTGAAGAAGACTGCGGATCTGTTGCCCCGTGTGCACAGTAGTGCCCTTCAGAGCAGTTGCCCGTGGGAGTTGCAGCTTTATCTACAGAGCAGTACTTTCCACTTGCGCAGGGCATAGCAGATATAGAGCCTCTTGGGCAAAAGAAGCCCTTTCTGCAAGATCCACCACCGTCAGTCCACTCATTCTCCGGCGCTTCGGTTGAAGCGCCAGAAATGCAGTAATGGCCTTCTGCGCATTCTTCGTTTGGTTCATACAGGCCATCATCAGTGCACGCCCACCCAGGAAGGCAGGGGAGACACGATGCTACGCTCTGGGACCCCGTCAGAGGATTGAAGGTACCTGCACTACACTTTTGAGCTTCCATGCCTGGAATGCAATACTGTCCCTGAGCCGCTCCAAAGGCACAGTAAATCCTGATACGAACTTCTTTAAACATCATGGACAACCTGCGTTTTCCACCTGCATATCAAATGCGTTTTGGGGCGTGCTTCGGATTTGATAGGCATCAGTAACTCACTTGTGGACAAAGTTTGGCTTCTGTGGATGTGCAAGCAAATCCTGCCGGGCAGCTCTCACATGACGCCTGTCCCTCCCGTGGCTGGTATTCATTCATAGCAACGTTGCATTCCTTTGGTTCAGATGAACCTTGCGGGCACATTGATCCAGATGGGCATCTGTAGGCCGCTGGCTGGGAAACAAAGCTACCCTCTGGGCAAAAGTACCCGGCGCTGCAGGCGCCCGCTTGACCAACAAGACCAGGGGCCCCACAGTAGCTGATTTCACACGAAAGCAGAGAAGTTCCTTTCCTAGTGTCAGCTAAGGATGCGCCCTGGGTGAACAAAATCACTGACGACTGTACGGTTGCCTTCTTTGAGCAGAATCTAAAACCTTTTGGATAGTAATTTATACTATACGACAGCAGACATGCTAACATGGGCGAAACTGTAGCAAGGCGGACTTTGCCCAGAATGGCACTCACCTTCCTTCGGGGCATTGCGCGCACTCTGAATCCGATGCAGCCCCTAGAGTGCGTAAGAATGTTCCCATGGGACAGGCAATCGGGGCAGAAGACCCTCCTGGACAGTAAGAACCTGCTGGACATTGCTGTGCACTTGGCTGAATGTACTCTATGGTTCCCGCCTCGCAGTACATTCCTTGTGGGCAACTCTCAGTGTGCTCCTCCCGGCCTTCCTGGCTGCATAAAGTTCCTCCTTTGCAAGGAATTGGAGTACTCGACGCCTCCGGGCAGTAGTACCCAGCAGGGCATGTTTTACAATCAGAATCTGCCATTGATCCAGGGTTTGAAAATTTGCCTCCAAGGCATGACTGGATGTCAGCTTCATCGGCTCTGAACACATCCACACCTACGGAAAGCCTGAAAGGCTCATTTTGGCTTTCCAGGATTTGAAGACTACAGACTTGAACTCAGCAAACCTTGACCTACATCGCTCCATTCGGGCAGTAGTGGCCAGGCGGACACTTCAGGCAAAGGGATTCGTTGGAAAGATTCTCTGTTAGGCCCATACTTCCAGGAGGGCAGGGTTCCTTCTCACTCGCCGCTAATAACAACAACGCATTACATGAATTTTCAGATCTTCATACTTCTCAAGAGACAGGCTGCAGCGCATGCATCAGACAAAGGCCGCCGGATGCCTACCCGCTGGGCAAAAGTGTCCTTTTGGACATGGTTGCTGGTCGAAATTGAGAACTGGATTTTTACACAAGTAGCCAGCCGGGCACGTCAGGCACTCGGCCATCCCGCTAAAAGGCGCAAATGTTCCAGCCGAGCAGTCGTCTCCAGCGACACTACCCAATGGACAGAATTTGCCGGTGGGACATAAGTTGGCAACGCGTTCAGCAGTCGTTGTGCCTTGCTGGCAGAAGAACCCCTCAGGACAGGGAGAACTGTCCAAGCCGCCTAAAGCCTCGCACACTTCTCCTGCAGGACCGGCGCATCCGAAGTCTTACATGCTTCCTTTGTTTTCGAGTCTATCACCAACTCTTTGTGTAACTGGAGTCTACGTTTGGAACATGCTCGGGTACAACGTTGCGTAGAGCCAAGGCGATACAAACAATGCCTGCTAAGCATGTCCATCGCTCACGGCTTAAACGCATACCTGCAGGGCATGCAGTGCACTCCGACTCGCTAACCTGCCCTTCAGCAAGGCCTAGCTTTCCTCTCGGGCACGGCGACGGGATTTCCCCTCCAGGGCAGTACATGCCTGGGAGGCAGGGCCCCGCCTTCTTCTTATCGTAATGTGGGTCATCTTTTGATGGTGTGGTGGAAGAGGAACCAAAAATACAATAGTATCCCTCTTCGCAATCTTGCAATGTTTTCCCAGATTCACCCTCTCTTGTGCAGGCTTTGTGAGGGGGGCACTGGTGGCAACTGCTAACTGACGAGCCATATCCAGCATTTCTGTAGGTCCCGGCCGGGCACAACCGTGGAGAAGAGGTTCCTTCGTCGGGGCAATACATACCCATAGAACAAGGATCACACTGTGACTGACCAGCTGCTACCGTCATCCACCTGCGGAGCGGAAGAGAGAACAACTGATGCACAGATGACATATCGCTATTTGTTGGTGCTGAAATGCTTTAGGGCACTTGTAGGGCCTTGGCATCCAGCCTGCCAAATATTCTGGAGGCAAATCATGTAGCGCATGCTTGGTCTCACTCTGAAGAGCCGGTCGCAACCTACCCGCTGGCACAGAGGTAACATTCACCCAGGCCCTCGTGCGGGCCAAAACTTCCAGCTGGACACTTCGTCTGCTTCGAAGAGCCCGATGCAGCGTAGTGTCCTATCTCCGCTACGTGCTGCCTGTCGAGGCAAATGACAAAGGGCGTGGGCAGCTCTTAAACTAGACAAGTGGAGACATTTGGACGGGTTAAACGTCTTAGGAGGCCACCGCGTGTGGGAGTATGTCGAGCAAAATCCCCGTTGTGAAGCTGGCTGTTGGGTTGTGTAGCCGTTCAAGCTTGGAGGCGATGCAGTCACTAATCCCATTCCCGTGCTAATTCGGCCATTTAGATCATCAACAGGAGGGCCCTGGTGCAAAACAATCTGCTAACCTAGAATTATCTGCGCTTCCTATGCAATATGCCCCCGCTTCACATTCTCCGTCAGGCTCCGTAGAATCGCTGCCAGTGCAGAAGTAGCCAGGCGGACAATCTACGCAGTCTTCCTCTCTCGAGCCTCCCCTGTTCGGATTGTATTTGCCTCGAGGGCAATAGGACTTTGTGGTAGCCCCCTGTTCAAAGAAGCAGGAAGAAACGGAAAGCACGCTATATGGCACGCTGAGATTTTCCATGCGACAACTGGGCCTTAACGGCGGCAAAAGGCAACTGACCGCTTTGCAGTAGCCTCCGGGAGTGCATAGCTCCCCGGTAACTCCGTCTGTAGGCGCATCTGATGTAGCTCGTTTGTAGCACAAGTACCTAAATTTACCAACGTAAACTCAGGCTTGTAAAAAGGTGAAATATGGTAGACTGGCTTCAACTGATTCAGAAGAAGGCAACAATTCTTTGTAGAAACATCGCTGACATGGGGCGAAGAAGCAATATTAGAGCGACTAAGCTTGGAAAGCAAGAAATTGAATGCTACCTATCCGACGAGTTTAAGCAATAGCCCAATTGCATCTGCTTGTCCACAGTAATAAGTACTTCAAGGAAGGATAAATGCGCTATCATCGCTTGAGTGTCTTACCCTGCCCTACAAGGACCTGTTGGCTCTGGAAGGCCTGCAGAATAACACCCACCCCTAGGTCCTTTCGCAAGTGAATAGTAAGTGAATAGCCTGTGACGCCTTGGTCATTTATATTGCCAAACAATTCTGTTCATGTTGACCCCTTCTCATGCGGCACTGCAGCGTCGAGCTACACGGGGACACGGGGAGAAGTACCTTCAGATTCACAGTATTTCCCAGGAGGGCAGTCCGTGCAGTCATACACAGACGCGTTCCCCGTTGTTTTACTGAATGTTCCCGCTGGGCATCTTTTCGGTTCAACTGTACCCAACTCGCAGTAGTGGCCTTCGGGGCATTTCTGTAGGGTATCGTTTTCGTCGCAATAGTAGCCTGTAGCAGAAGTTCGGTCGCATAGTGTAGTGCTACTCGTACAAATTACACAGCACCGTTTTAAGCATGTTTGAGGGCTGAGCTCCAAATGTTAGGGAAGGCATACCCTGAGGGCACTTGTCGCACTCCTCTTCACTCCTAGCCCCCTCTTGATATCTGCGAAACATCCAACTGATTGACCATCTCCGGATTTAACCGATAAACATCCTTAACGAACTGTTTGACAAAGGATGAACCAATTTGCCTTCACGATTCGTATATGATGAGGCAGGCCTTCTTGCCCGTTGTAATAGGTTGAAGCTAGCCGGCTTTGACGATAAAGCAAAGTGTGTGCAGCGCTACTTGCACTAAACTTGCCCGTATGTTCCAGCAGGGCAACGGTGCATTTGAGATGACGTTGAGCCTTCCGGACAGTAATACCCCGCTGCACAAGGCCCTTCAGCCTGTGAGAGCCCGTCTCTCGATGCATACTGCCCGGCAGAGACTGGTACGCAGGCAGATGGATCTCCCTGATAGCGAGACAGATGTCGTTCAATACTTGACTTCCAATTGAAAATGCAAAATTGAACGTATGCCAGACAGCTATGATAGTACGTACGTTTAGTTCAGTCAGGTGGCCCATACGAGGAGTTAGACTGCCTACGGATTCATGCTGACCTGGCCAGTCTTTGGATTGACGGTCCCTGCCTTACACTGGATGGGGCTTTTTGTCCCCTGCATAGGCGAAGCGCAAAGCCCCAAACTGTCAGTCATATATAGGGCAGCAAATGCTTAGGAACCGGTTAGGCTTCGTGAGCATCTTCAATGGAGTAAGCGCATCCAATATTAACGGAATAACGGCGAGTAGCATAAGCAGTAAAGCCAATCAACAGGGGTGGGGGGAAAACATGAGGGAGCACGATAAGCACAACGCGCTTATGAAGGGAGAGGTCACAACTTTACAAGTGCTCAAGGCGTGGTCTCGAACCTCCGGGCAGTAATTTCCTGCTGGGCAAGGATGGCTTGCAGGAACGGGNTGCTCAAGGCGTGGTCTCGAACCTCCGGGCAGTAATTTCCTGCTGGGCAAGGATGGCTTGCAGGAACGGGGACGGAATCGACTCCAGCGTCGCAGTATGCCCCTGCTGGGCACTTTTGCTTTTCCATTTGCTCTCTCGAAGTCCCTTCTTCCGAGCAGTAGTGGCCCGCTAGGCACTCTTCGCAGGCCGCCATACTACTGCCTCCATTAGAAAAGTATCCTCTTCCGCAAGCTAGCCGCAAGCCGTCCTCGCACTGGTAACCAGCGTCACAAGGTACACACTGTGCACTTTCACCTGAATCACCCCCAAAGAAACACAGTCTGCTAGTTAATTTTAGCTGAATGAAAGCCTGGCCCCCCTACCTGCAAAGTGCAGGAGCAACAAATGATTCGCTACGGGTATAAGGGATTGTGCCAGCACATCGTTCTAAAGGCTGAAAAGTTTGCTGGGAAAAAGAACTGGCCCGCGTTCACCATGAGCAAGCAAAAAAGCCTAAAGAGCTCTGC
>NW_013568905.1:519-691 GCF_000499745.2 Eimeria mitis | reverse complement strand
TATATATATATATATATATATATATATATATATATATATATATATATATATATATATAAATTAATATAATAAAGAATAACAAAAAGAAGTAAATAATAAAGAAAGGACCTTAACGGGATAAATTTGTTTTCTTATTTTTGCTGCTTCTGCGCACTTCTGCTAACACTGCACA
>NW_013568905.1:0-368 GCF_000499745.2 Eimeria mitis | reverse complement strand
CAGCAGCAGCAGCAGCAGCAGCAGCTCCACAAGCAACTGTTGCTGCAGCAGCAACAGCAGCAGCTGCTCCTGCTGCAGCAGCAGCAGCACCTGCTGCTGCTGCATGAGCAGCAGCAGCACCGGATAGAATAAGTTTAAGTATCATCAACAGTCTGCATATCAGCAGCAGCAAGATCCTCTTGCTGCTGCTGCTGCTGCTGCTGCTGCTGCTGCAGCCAAGACAAAGGCCGTTCATCGACAGCAGTTTGCAGTTCATCTCTCATATAATCATCATCCCCTTCACCTGCTGCTGCTGCTTCTGCTGCTGCTGCTGCTGCTGCTGCTGCTGCTGGATACTCCAGCTGCAGCGGCAGTGTGTCTGGGTCCTC
>NW_013568904.1:454-691 GCF_000499745.2 Eimeria mitis | reverse complement strand
TGCTGATGGCTTTGCGAAGGCAGCAGCCGCCTCCAGCTGGTTATTCGTCGCAGCCCCGAGGGAACAGACTGCGGCTTTTGCTGCTGCTGCTGCAGCTGCTGCAGTTGCTGCAGTTGCTGCTGCTGCTGTTGCTGTTGCTGTTGCTGCTGTTGTTGCTGCTGTTGCTGCGGTGGTTGCAGCACCTTGCTGCTGCTGCTGCTGCTGCTGCTGCTGCTGCTGTTTGCTGCTGCTGATCTG
>NW_013568904.1:0-308 GCF_000499745.2 Eimeria mitis | reverse complement strand
GCTGCTGCGTATAAATAAGATATTCTGTTTCTCGTTTTGCTGCTGCTTCTATCGCCCGCCAGATTGGTTTTATCTGTTGCACGCATTTTAATATTTCCGCGGAAGTTATAAAGTCCCAAACACCATCAGTAGCCAGCAGCAGCAAACCACAATTCTTCACTCCTGCTGCTGCTGCTGCTGCTGCTGCTGGTGCTGCTGGTCCTGCTGCTGCTGCTGCTGGTCCTGCTGCTGCTGCTGCACCTTCTGCTGCACTTTCCGCAGCAAAACCACCGCTGATATTTGCTGCTGCAGCACCAGCAGCAGCAGCA
>NW_013568903.1:235-691 GCF_000499745.2 Eimeria mitis | reverse complement strand
GGGGACAGCAGAGGCTTGCTAGCTCAGTTGTGAAGCCAAAATGCACTTCTCCCAATTGCATTTAGGCTTTAAAGGAAGCGATGGATGAACGTTCACCCGACATGAAGGCTGTTCTGCCAATCAACGCGTTCTCGGGCATGCCAAACTACCTGTTGCCGGGAATGCAGGCTGGGAAAAGGCAACTTTACTGATTTCACAGTGTGCCGCGTGGCCGTTTGTGGGCGAGCTGAACTGATATCATGCACGTGCGTGGAAATCTACGGTCGAATACGCACGAACTTACTCCCAAACAGTGGTCTGCGAGGCTCGTATCCTGGGCAGTCACAATGTGGATAAAAGGCGACGCTGCCTCGTTTCGCATGCTTGTGTTTGTCTTGTGACTGCATACCTGCGTCTGCACGCATGGAAAGCCTCTCTTTGCGGCTCAAGGAGGCGGCTGTCAACAAAATAGGATCA
>NW_013568903.1:0-141 GCF_000499745.2 Eimeria mitis | reverse complement strand
CACAACAAGACGTTATGCCTAACGTAATGCAAAGGAGCTGTGCACACTGTAACGTGTAGCCCCCAACTATGCAAACCAGTGCCCGCATTTGGCGCAGAGTGTACGTTGGATTGCGCAGTGCGCACCCATTTGTCGTGCCAA
>NW_013568902.1:692-871 GCF_000499745.2 Eimeria mitis | reverse complement strand
TATATATATATATATATATATATATATATATATATATATATATATATATATATTTATATATTTATTTATAAAAAAAACTAACAAAATATAAATATTTATTGGTGCTGATGACGCCACTATCTCCCTCTGTATCTTTCTCTCTCTCTCTCCTTTTTTTTCTGTTTTTTTCTGTTTCTTTT
>NW_013568902.1:450-592 GCF_000499745.2 Eimeria mitis | reverse complement strand
TTTCTTTATCTATTTCTTCTTTTTCTTTTTCTTTCTGCTGCTGCTGCTGCTGCTGCTGTTGCTGCTGCTGCTGCTGCTGCTGACTATTACAATTAAAACTATTACTAACACTGCCGTCTTCTATAAACCTACAAGCAGACCC
>NW_013568901.1:10043-12665 GCF_000499745.2 Eimeria mitis | reverse complement strand
AAAAAAAAAAAAAAAAAAAAAAAAAAAAAAAAAAAAAAAAAAACAACCTAGTGCTTATACACGCATCATAAACCCTAATAAAAGGAAAAACATAAACCCTAAACCCTAAACCCTAAACCCTAAACCACCAATAGAGAACATGAATCATATATATCCATAGATAACATATTCCCTAAACCCTCGAATCCCCAACTAAAGGATTACTGTAAACCCTAAAAGCATAGGGTTTAGTAAGGTTTAGGGTTTAGTATTAGGGTTTAGGGTTTATGAGGGTTTAGGGTTTCTGACCATCGAAGTCACCGAGTCTTTGTATACAGGGTTCATCCATGGCCTCAAGAAGAAATAAAACTTCGTAATTATGTTTATTGAAATACTGCATTTGTGGCTGAGAGAGAAGCTGTTGTATATTTTCCCCAGCAGCATAAAATATAGATGTTTGTGTTTGTTTCATTCTATTTATATATGTTTCTATAGATATAGGTTCATCTATAGAAAAACTAGAAAAAAACTTCAATACTTTTGCTATTTTTTTTCTGTTTTCATCGTCCTCATAACAACCTAGCATAAGATTTCTTCCGTATTCTTTATAAAATAAATCAAATAGAGTTTGTTGTTGTTTAATATTTTTTTGTATATTTTCTTTTTCTTTTTCATCCGTTGTCTCCTCCAGTTTTTTTTTTTCTTCTTGTTTTTTTTTTTCTCCTTCTATATACATCTTTCGCACTGTATCTAGGGTTTTCCTTACTATTTTTTTACTTATTATATTTAATATTTTATGTTGCTGCAGCTGTTCTCTCGATACGTTAAGAGGGAGATCGTCAGAGTCTACAACACCACGTATAAAATGTAAGTATTTAGGTATTATATCGTCAAACATATCAGCAACAAGAACACGACGAATATAAAGTTTTATATTTGTTTGTTTACCGAAATATTGAGAGAATATATCTGCGGGAGAACGTTTAGGTATATATAATAAAGCTTTAAACTCGGCTTCTCCTTCTGCTGTGAAATGTATATGGACCAATGGTTCACTCCAGTCTTTTGTTATAGATTTATAAAACTCATTATATTCTTTTTCGCTTATCTCTTCTCGTGGACGNCACTCCAGTCTTTTGTTATAGATTTATAAAACTCATTATATTCTTTTTCGCTTATCTCTTCTCGTGGACGTAACCATATTGCTTTCTGCTCGTTTATACGCTCCCATCTATACACCTCTCTTTCCACCGTCTTCGTCTTCTTCTTCTCCTGCAGCAGCAGCAGCAGCAGCAGCAGCAGCAGCAGCAGCAGCAGCAACAGCAGGGGGAGGAGGGGGAGGAGCAGCAGCAGCAGCAGCAGCAGCAGCAGCAGCAGAAGGAATGATAAAGAAGGTGTAATGTATTTGTGGTGTATATACACCTGAAATCTATCACTGCATACACATACGATCAGCACATTTCTCCTCTCTTTCTCTTTCTCTTTCTCTTTCTCTTTCTATCTAAACAATTATTTTAATTTTAATATAATTTATTTTATTTATTTTATTTTATTTATTTTATTTTATTTTATTTATTTTATTTTATTTTTATTTTATTTTATTGAAAACATACCTTCTCCGCGTCTTCATCAACATCCTGCACCTCAACCTCATCATCATTTTCTTTTTTTTTTTCTGTTTTTTCTTTTTCTGTTTCTGTTTCTTCTTCTGTTGGTATTTCTTCGGTGACGATATGTTTATTTTTAATATAAATAGGATAAGCCATGAACTGACTATATCTGCTGGCTATTTGTTTTATATTCTCTATATTACAATACTCCGTAGCATCTTGCTTTAAATATAATATAATACATGTACCTCTATTCATTGTCTTTCCTCTTGGGTCTTTATTTATATAATATTTAGCATCTGCTGTTGACTCCCATATATATTGTTCTTCTCCTGCTGCTCTCGATATAACACGAACTCTATCAGCAACAAGAAAAGCAGAATAAAAACCAACACCAAACTGGCCCACGAGAGAAACATCACCACCACCGCTGCTGCTGCTGCTGCTGCTGCTGCTGCTGCTGTCCTTGCTGCTGCTGCTGTTGGCTAGCACGGACTCTAAAAAATTATTTGTGCCTGACTTGGCTACAGTACCTAGGTTTGTTATGAGTTCTTGTTTACTCATACCTACACCCGTATCACATATAGAGAGCATCTTCTTCTGCGGGTCTGCTTCTATATACACAGCCAGCTCAGCTGCCTTGCTGCTGCTGCTGCTGCTGCTGCTGCTGCTGTTTGTTTCGCTGGTGAGAGAGAGAAACCTAGCTTTCTCTAGGGCATCTACAGCATTAGATATTAACTCCCTCAAAAATACATCTCTTTGAGTGTATAATGAGTTTATTATTATATCCATTAACCTGGTGACCTCCGCCTGGTATTCGTGTGTTTCTATCTTTTCGTCTTCTCTTCCTTGCAGCTCAGGGATAGACTCCAGTGTATCTACAGGTCCTTTTGGCCCCTCATCATCACCAGCTGCAGCAGCAGCAGCAGCAGCAGCAGCAGCAGCAGAGTCTGCTGCTGCTGCTGCTGCTGGTGCTGCTGCATCGTCACCGCTGCAGCAACAGATACACCATACACCTAATATATATAAAGAC
>NW_013568901.1:8643-8820 GCF_000499745.2 Eimeria mitis | reverse complement strand
CCCCCCCCCCCCCCCCTTCTCTGTTTTATAATAAAATAAATAAAAAAACAAAAACTAAAGACAGAATATAAATTAATATTATTTACTTCTTTCTTCTCGTCAGCACCACCCAATTGAGGTGTATGTACACTCCAACACGACAACAAAAAGTACAGATAAAAAGCTGCTGAGGAATGA
>NW_013568901.1:6653-6957 GCF_000499745.2 Eimeria mitis | reverse complement strand
AAAGAAAGGAGACAAAAGGAGACAGTGTACAGGCGGGGAGGAGACAGAGACAAAAGAAAGGAGACAAAAAGGAGACAAAAAAAGAGAAATAAAAAAATAAAAAAACAATAAAAAAAGAGAGACAGAGACAAAAGGAGAGAGATAAAGAGGAGGAGACAGAGAGAGAGAGACAGAAGGAGACAAAAGGAGACAGATAAAGAAAAAAATAAAAAATAAAAAAAATAAAAAAATAAAAAAAAAAGAAAAAGAGAGAGAGAGGGGGAATAAGCAGTATAAGGAGACAGCAACAAACCGTATATATACA
>NW_013568901.1:6353-6553 GCF_000499745.2 Eimeria mitis | reverse complement strand
CAGCAGCTTCTTTGTTGCTGCTATCCCCAGCTGTATATACACCCCAAGGGGCCCCTGACCCTTAAAATAACATTTATTTTATTTTATTTTATTTTATTCTTCTTCTTGTTTTTGTTGTTTTCATTATTATACACACCACCACCTGCCTATACACCCCAGCTACCGACTGTCCGAATCTCTCCTGCCATCGCGACGCCGCG
>NW_013568901.1:5926-6253 GCF_000499745.2 Eimeria mitis | reverse complement strand
AAAAAAAAAAAATAAATAAATAAAAAGTAAATAGACAGAAGGAGGTAGGGAGAAGAGAAATGTATCTCTTCTGTCTCTCTGTCTCTTTATCTGTCTCTTCTTTTTATAAATTAACGATGCAGGCAGCAGCAGCAGCTTCTTTGTTGCTGCTATCCCCAGCTGTATATACACCCCAAGGGGCCCCTGACCCTTAAAATAATATTTATTTTATTTTATTTTATTTTATTCTTCTTCTTGTTTTTGTTGTTTTTATTATTATACACACCACCAACCTGCCTATACACCCCAGCTACAGACAATCCGAATCTCTCCTGCCATCGCGACGCC
>NW_013568901.1:5151-5434 GCF_000499745.2 Eimeria mitis | reverse complement strand
GCAACTGCAACAGCAGCAGCAACAGCAGCAGCAGAAACTGCAAGATCAGCAGCAGCAGCAGCAACTGCAACAGCAGTAGCAGCAGCAACTGCAAGAGCATCAGCAGCAGCAACTGCAACAGCAGCAACAGCAGCAGCAGCAGCAGCAGCAGCAGCAACTGCAACTGCAGTAGCAGCGGCAGCAGCAGCAAAGACTGCAGCAGCAGCAGGAGGAGGAGAAAGAGGGAAATAATAGTTCTGTTTGGTCTCGTTTATTTATTTATTTATAAATAAATAAATAAATA
>NW_013568901.1:4930-5051 GCF_000499745.2 Eimeria mitis | reverse complement strand
GCAACTGCAACAGCAGCAGCAACAGCAGCAGCAGAAACTGCAAGATCAGCAGCAGCAGCAGCAACTGCAAGAGCAGTAGCAGCAGCAACTGCAAGAGCATCAGCAGCAGCAACTGCAACAG
>NW_013568901.1:4527-4830 GCF_000499745.2 Eimeria mitis | reverse complement strand
TTATTTATTTATTTATTTATTTATTTATTTATTTATTTATTTGTTTGTTTGTTTGTTTGTATATATTGCAGCTGCATATACACCCGAAACAGAGCTGCCTATACACCTGAAATATTGTCAATAGCTGCGTATACACCTGAAACACACCTCAAAAAACCCGAAAAAAAAGCGGAAAAAAGCGAAAAAAAACAAAAAAAAAGATAAAAACAATAAAAAAACAATAAAAAAGAGTAAAAAAGAGGAAAAAGAACAAAAAAAAAGCTGCGTATACACCTGAAAAGGATGCGTTTCATCGACTGTCCA
>NW_013568901.1:3658-4427 GCF_000499745.2 Eimeria mitis | reverse complement strand
AAAAGATAAAAACAATAAAAAAACAATAAAAAAGAGTAAAAAAGAGGAAAAAGAACAAAAAAAAAGCTGCATATACACCTGAAAAGGATGCGTTTCATCGACTGTCCGTCACTGACACGGCTGTGCGCGCTGCTGCATCAGCTAGACGTTGGCGATAGAATAATAAGAGGCAGATTAGAGTTACTTTCTACAGCAGAAGATAACGAAGAAGAAAAACATTTACTAGCTTTGATAGAACATGAAATAACATCATCACCTCTCTTTGCTGCTTCTTCTCCGCCCCCGTTGCTGCTCTCCCCCAGCAGCAGCAGCAGCAGCAGCAGCAGCAGCAGCAGCAGTGGTGGTGGCGGTGGTGGTGGTAGGGGTTGTAGTAGTGGTGGCGGGAACAACAGCAGCAGCAGCAGCAGTAGCAGCAGCAGCAGCAGCAGCAGCAGCAGCAGCAGCAAAAATAAAAATAAAATACAGGATATGAGACATACACACACAAAAGGCAAACAAGTACTCGTTCATCTTATCAGTACACTCAATCAGTGCTTTCCTGATTATGAATTCAGGTCTGTTGCTGCTGCTGTTGCTGCTGCTGCTGCTGCTGCTGCTGTTGCTGCTGTTGCTGCTGCTGCTGCTGTTTTTGTTGCTGTTGTTGCTGTTGTTGCTGTTGCTGTTGTTGTTCGTGTTGCTGTTGCTGTTGTTTTTGTTCCTGTTGTTAGTGTTGCTGCTGCTGCTGCTGCTGCTGTTTTTGTTAGTGTTGCTGCTGTTACTGTTGTTGCTG
>NW_013568901.1:3347-3558 GCF_000499745.2 Eimeria mitis | reverse complement strand
TGCTGCTGCTGTTGCTGCTGCTGCTGCTGCTGTTGCTGCTGCTGCTGTTGCTGCTGCTGCTGCTGCTGCTTTTGTTGTTGCTGTTGTTGCTGCTGTTGTTGCTGTTGTTGTTGTTTTTTTGTTCCTGTTGTTAGTGTTGTTGCTGTTAGTGTTGCTGTTGCTGCTGCTGCTGCTGCTGTTGTTAGTGTTGCTGCTGTTGCTGCTGTTGCTT
>NW_013568901.1:2614-3247 GCF_000499745.2 Eimeria mitis | reverse complement strand
TTTTTTTTTTTTTTTTTTTTTTTTTTTTTTAGTGTATGGGGTCTATGTTTGAACTGGTATATAATAAGATATAAAAACCTAGTGTGTAGAATGAAGACAAGCAAATAAAAATAAAAAACAAAATTATTTATTTATTTATATATTTATTTGTTTATTTATTTGTTTGTTTGTTTATTTATTTATTTATTTATATATTTATTTATTTATTTATATATTTATTTATTTATTTATATATTTATTTATTTATTTGTGTTCAGTAGCACCTTAACGCCGGCTATGTTTAGAGAGGAGCCGAGCGTTTGGGGTGTACAGGCAGCTATCAACCAGAAGCTGCGAGCGGTGGAAATGGTGTTGCCGGGGTTTACGGTGCAACTATGGAGCGCAATAGAGGTATTTATATAAAATAAAATATAATTTAATTATATTTATCTTTTTTTATTTAAAAAAATATACATTTCGGTGTATTTATTGTATATATACAGTGCGGGTGATGCTAGCTAGCAACGGCTGCTGTGCATGGGGTGTATGTGTATGTATGGTGTTGCTGCAAACGCAGAAAAAAGCGAATAAATAAAAAAATAAATAAATAAATAATAAATAAATAATAAATAAATATATTTTTGTTGTTTTTTT
>NW_013568901.1:2076-2514 GCF_000499745.2 Eimeria mitis | reverse complement strand
TATGGTGTTGCTGCAAACGCAGAAAAAAGCGAATAAATAAAAAAATAAATAAATAAATAATAAATAAATACTAAATAAATATATTTTTGTTGTTTTTTCTTGTTTTTTTCTCTTACAGTCGGCTGTTTGCCTCAGCAGCTGCGCGGTGTATAGCCACGAAACAGGAGAATATGAGGACCCATCCCCCTTAATATCTTTATTTACATCTGCATCTATATCTTCTTCTTCTTTTTGTGTTTCTGCATGCTCTGGTGTTTGTCTTTCTTCTTTTTTTTATTTTTTTGTCGATAAACAAAAAAATAGGATTCTCTTCTTTGGTAGCGGCACCAACTGTAAACAAAGTACACCCAGCTGGGCTATAGGAGAACCGTATACACCTGAAGATGCAGATGAAATTCATATAGGTACATGCATGCATGCATGCTGCTGTTGCTGCTG
>NW_013568901.1:1893-1976 GCF_000499745.2 Eimeria mitis | reverse complement strand
TTTTTCTCTTACAGTCGGCTGTTTGCCTCAGCAGCTGCGCGGTGTATAGCCACGAAACAGGAGAATATGAAGACCCATCCCCA
>NW_013568901.1:228-1793 GCF_000499745.2 Eimeria mitis | reverse complement strand
CCGTATACACCTGAAGATGCAGATGAAATTCATATAGGTACATGCATGCATGCATGCTGCTGTTGCTGCTCCTGCTGCTGCTGCTGCTGGTGCTGGTGCTGCTGCTGGTGTTGCTGCTGCTGCTGGTGGTGGTGGTGGTGGTGTTGCTGCTGGTGTTGCTGGTGGTGGTGGTGGTGGTGGTGTTGCTGCTGGTGTTGCTGCTGCTGGTGTTGCTGCTGCTGGTGTTGCTGGTGCTGGTGTTGCTGGTGCTGGTGTTGCTGCTGCTGCTGCTGCTGCTGCTGCTTTCTTTAATTATTATTATTATTAACTACTACTAATACTGCTGCTGCTGCTGCTGCTGCTGCTGCTGCTGCTGCTGCTGCTGCTGCAGGAGAGGTGTATGGGGGTGACGCTCCTGGGCAGGTGGATGCCGAGGGGGGGGAGGATAGCCTCTCCGACCTAGAGCTGCCATCGTCAGCTTGTGCTTATGCTTGATGAAATAAACCCTAAACCCTCGTAAACCCTAAACCCTCGTAAACCCTCATAAACCCTAGATTAGGGTTTACAACGAGGGTTTAGGGTTTATGAGGGTTTAGGGTTTATGAGGGTTTAGCAGGGATTTCCCTCGCTACGCAATCCATGAAGGCAAAGAGGCTTCAGGGATTGATGAGGGTTTAGGGTTTAGGGTTTAGGGTTTNAGGGTTTAGGGTTTAGGGTTTAGGGTTTGGGGTTTAGGGTTTGTAAATATCAATGCCTCTTCTCCTCCTCCTCCTGATGGTTATTACTTAAGGAGGAGGGTTTAGGGTTTAGGGTTTAGGGTTTCCTTAGCATACACCTGTGCATCCACCCAAACCCTAAACCCTAAACCCTAAAACCCTAAAACCCTAAAACCCTAAAGTTCATTTCTATCTAGGGTTTGTGTCGTGTATACAATTGTTTTAGGGTTTAGGGTTTATAAATAAACCCTAAACCCTAAAACAAATTCAGGTGTATAGGCAGCTCAAGCATACCATCACTGCATATACACCGCAATGCTGCAGCAACCCTAAACCATAAAAACACGAACGAGGGTTTAGTGTTTAGGGTGAGGGTTTAGGGTTTATAGAGTTCGAGGGTTTAGGGTTTAGCAGGCAGGCAACTTGTTGAGGGTTTAGGGTTTAGGGTTTAGGTTTTTTTAGGGTTTAGGGTTAGCCTTATATAACTAAACCCTAATTTATATTCTACTGAATCTCTCTCTACTTATACATCACCCAAAACCCTCAATTAGGGTTTAGGGTTTAGGGTTTTAGGGTTTAGGGTTTAGCGCCTGTAAAATAATCTTTATATATATTCCAAGCCCCAAAAGAAAAACAGCCGCATGCATGCATGCAGCAGCAATTCATATATATATATATATATATATATATGCATATATATGCATGCATGCAGCAGCAGCAGCAATTCATTCTCTTACGCTACAAAATATCACTGCATGCATGCAACTCTCTTCTTTCGGCTACAAGCATTCATACTTGCATGCATGCATGCATGCATGCAAGCCGCATGCAAGCATGCATGCATGCATGCATCAATGGTAGCCGCATGCA
>NW_013568901.1:0-128 GCF_000499745.2 Eimeria mitis | reverse complement strand
CTCTACTTATACATCACCCAAAACCCTCAATTAGGGTTTAGGGTTTAGGGTTTTAGGGCATTTTTTTTTTGGTTTAGCGCCTGTAAAATAATCTTTATATATATTCCAAGCCCCAAAAGAAAAACAGC
>NW_013568900.1:0-337 GCF_000499745.2 Eimeria mitis | reverse complement strand
AGCAGCAGCAGCAACAGCAACAGCAACTGCAGCAGCAGCAGCAGCAGAAGCAAAACCAGCAGCAGCAGAACGAGCAGCAGCAAATACATCTGTCTGTGTCAGTTAGTGCTGGTGCCTCGCTTAGGGGCCCCTAAGCAGCAGCAGCAGCAGCAGCAGCAGCAGCAGCAGCAGCAATAGCAGCAGCAGCTGCTGCTGCTGCTGCTGAGCTTAGGGGGCCCCCCCGATCTATGGGGGGCCCCCATAGAGATAAAGCTATGGGGGCCCCCTAATACTAACATGTATATATATATATATATATATATATATATATATATGTATATGTATATGTATATGGGGG
>NW_013568899.1:430-781 GCF_000499745.2 Eimeria mitis | reverse complement strand
TTTTTTTATTTTTTTTATTTTTGTTTTATTTTTTTTTTGTTTCTTTTTGCTTTTTTTGTCTTTGTTTCGGTTGGTTGATTGTTTTGTTTGTTGCCTTTTGTTTTTTTGGTTATTTGCTGCCTTTGTTTACTTTTTTTTGTTTTTTTTGTTTTTTTGTTTTTTGTTTTTTTTGTTTTCTGCTTTTTTTTTTATTTTGGTTGGTTGCTGAGTGGGTGGACGTTTAGTTATTTTTTGTTTCTTTATTTGTTTTTCTGCATTTGTTTATTTTATTTATTTTGTTTACTTTATTTATTTTATTTATTTATTTATATTTGTTTATTTTTTTCTTTTCATTTGTATATGTTTATTTGG
>NW_013568899.1:0-330 GCF_000499745.2 Eimeria mitis | reverse complement strand
TTTTTTTTTTTTTTTTTTTTTTTTTTTTTTATCTTCTTTTTGTTTTTGTTTTTCTTCTTTTTTGTTCTTTTTGTTTTTGTTTTTCTTCTTTTTGTTTGTCTCCTTTTTTTTTGTTTTTTCTCTTTTTCTGTTTTTTTTTCTCTTTTTTTTGTCTCTTTTATTTGTCTTTTTGTTTGGTTTGTTTTTGTGTTTGTTTTCTTTATTTGCTTCTTTTTGTTTTATTTCTTTTTTATTTGTGTGTTTATCTTTTTGTTTCGTTTCTTTTTATTTTATTTTATTTTATTTTATTTTATTTTATTTTATTTTATTTTATTTTATTTTATTTTATTT
>NW_013568898.1:486-692 GCF_000499745.2 Eimeria mitis | reverse complement strand
TTTTTTTTATATAAAACAAAACAGAGAGAAAAAGGACAGATAGAGAAAAAAAAGAGACAAATAAAGAAACAAATAAAACAAATAAAACAAATAAAATAAATAAAATAAATAAAATAAATAAAATAAATAAAACAAAAACAAAAATAAAAGAGACAGAAAAAACACACCCATCAATATAAACACTGATGCAGACTTACTAACATTTA
>NW_013568898.1:0-326 GCF_000499745.2 Eimeria mitis | reverse complement strand
TTTTTTTTTTTTTTTTTTTTTTTTTGTTTTTTTGTTTTATATCATTCATTTCTTGTATTCGGGGTATACTAATTAAAGCTGCTGCTGCTGTTGCTGCTGCTGCTGTTGCTGCTGCTGCTGTTGCTGCTGCTGCTGCTGCTGTTGCTACTGCTGCTGTTGCTGCTGTTGCTGCTTCTGCTGCTGTTGCTGCTGCTGCTGTTGCTGGTTCTAAGAAACAGAAAAGCAGATAATTCTGTTGCTGATTGTGCAGCAGCAGCAGCAGCAGACAGACCACCGGTGTGTGTGTGTTTCTGTGTGAGCTCAGCAACTATAAAGAATATAAATAA
>NW_013568897.1:386-692 GCF_000499745.2 Eimeria mitis | reverse complement strand
AAAAGAATAATAAATAATATAAAATAAATAAATATTTATTTTTATATATAAATAAATATTTATTTTTATTATTTATTATTTTTTTTATTGTTTTTATTATTTTTTATTATTTTTATTATTAAGCATATTAAAAACAAAAGCAACAACAAAATAAATAAAATAAATAAATAAAATAAATAATAAAATAAAATAAATAATAAAATAAATAATAATATTATTTTATTATTATTATATTATTATATTAGTGATGATAAAATAAAATAAATAGAAAATAAATATAAATAAATATAAATTAAAATAAATTAA
>NW_013568897.1:0-245 GCF_000499745.2 Eimeria mitis | reverse complement strand
TTTTTTTTTTTTTTTGTTTTTTATTTGTTTTATTTGTTTTATCTATTTTTTTTATTTCATTCTCCTTTGTCTTTATATTTTATTAATTTATTTATTTTTTTGTATATATTGTTTCTTTATATACTTATCTCTTTCTTATGTACTTTATATATATAATATGTATATGTATATAATTTATATATATATATATATATATATATGCATATATATATATATATATATATATATATATATTATATATATAT
>NW_013568896.1:443-692 GCF_000499745.2 Eimeria mitis | reverse complement strand
TATATATATATATATATATATATACTAACCCGTGCAAAAGTTTCATGAGAAGAAAGTCCGCCTGGCAGTTCAAACAAATCGCGAAAAGCAACCGTCCCCGCAGATGAATCCACAGCGAGAGCTGTGACGTTTCTCTGTGGGTCTGTGTATAAAAATAAAAAATATTTTATTTATTTTTATTTATTTTTTAGTTTTTTTTGTTGTTTGTTATTTATATCTAGGTTGGGGGGCTGTTTATGATTATGTTTG
>NW_013568896.1:0-398 GCF_000499745.2 Eimeria mitis | reverse complement strand
TTTTTTTTTTTTTTTTTTTTTTTTTTTTTTTTTTTTATTTTTATTTTTTTTTTTTTTAAAGGTTTTATTGATGTTTATGTTTATGTTTAAATATTAAAACAAATGCAACTCATTTACAATTTATATTTATATTTAATTTATTTTTTTATTTTATTTATATCCATCTTTATGCTCATCTAAACCCTAAACCCTAAAACCCTAAACCCTACCCCCTAAACCCTAAAACCGCAAGCCATTAAGCCTAAACCCTAAACCCTACAACCCTAAACCCTAAAACCCTAAACCCTAAACCCTCAACACAGCTAGTAGTGAGTTTCTTACAGCCTGCGGAGCTTGCAGCCATTTGGCTCGAGCGAAACGAAGGGCCTGCAGCAATCAACCAAATTCAAAAAAAAAAA
>NW_013568895.1:409-692 GCF_000499745.2 Eimeria mitis | reverse complement strand
GTCCGCCATGCGGCGAAAGCGCAACTGGCTTTGCGGTCTGGCGCTGACTTGCCAAGGAGGTATGTCCGTCGAAGAGACCCCATGTGTACGCAGTGTAATGGGCGGTCAGCATGCGTGGTGGGTGGGGGTTTCTGCAGTGTTTGGGGAGGGGGTAGCGGGAAAGGGTGTTTTAGTTTCGTGGGTTGTGTAGTTCATGTGGGCGGGTGTAGGCCCACCGTGTGAAGGAGGCGTGTTTGGCGTTGCGGTGTGGGGCTGGCGTGCCAAGGAGGTATGTCCTTCGAAA
>NW_013568895.1:0-247 GCF_000499745.2 Eimeria mitis | reverse complement strand
GCATCTGGCATTACGTTGGTGTGCTGCTTTGTCCAGCAAGTATGCCCTTAGAATTGAAGACATGTATGCAGAGTGTGATGGATGGAAGATTCGCGTGGTGGGTGGGGGTATCCGCCGTGTTTGGAGGGGAGGTAGGGGACCTGCTTGTGTGAGGCTCGTGGGTTGTTCCGTTTGTGACGGGTGGTCCCTCCGCCAGCTGGTGTAATCATATTTGGCGTTGGCGTCGAGTGCTGTGTTGTTCAGAAAG
>NW_013568894.1:10386-10475 GCF_000499745.2 Eimeria mitis | reverse complement strand
TGTCTCTGTTTCTTTATTTTGTTTTTCTTTATCTTCTTTATCCAGTTCTGTTTGTTGTGTATTTTTTTCTATATCTTTATTTGTATTAA
>NW_013568894.1:8377-10286 GCF_000499745.2 Eimeria mitis | reverse complement strand
AAAAAAAAAAAAAAAAAAAAAAAAAAAAAATAAATAAATAAATAATATAAATAAATTAATATAAATGGAAAAAGAAATACAGAAATAAATATAAATAAATAAATAAACAAATAAATAAATAAAAACAACTAAGACACAAACCCATAACCCATTTCTTTTTGTCTCTTTGACTCCAAAGGAGACAAATAAAAAAAGAAAGAAAAAAACAAAAACAAAACAGTATAAAACAGAAAAGGAGACAGATGGAAAGGAGACAGATAAAAAGGAGACAGATAAAAAGGAGATAGATAAAAAGGAGACAGATATAAAAGGAGACAGAAAAGGAGACAGATAGAGGAGACAAACAAAACAAGAAACAGAGACAGACAAGGATACAACAAAGGAGACAAAAGGAGACAAAAGGAGACAAAAGGAGACAAAAGGAGACATACAAAGGGAGATGTTATAAGAGCCTAAAGGAGACAAATAAAAGAGGAGACAAACAAAAGGAGACAAAAGGAGACAACAGGAGACAAACAAAAGGAGACAAAAGAAAAAGAAAAAGGAGACAAAAGGAGACAAGAGGAGACAAACAAAAGGAGACAAAAGGAGACAAAAAAAAAGAAAAAGGAGACAAAAAACATACAAAAGTGATATTATAAGAGCCGTGATCGTCACAAATAAACGGAGACAAACAAACAAAACAAAAGGAGACAAAAAAAAAGAAAAAGGAGACAAAAGGAGACCAAAAAAAAGAAAAAAAAGAAAAAGGAGACAAAAAAAAGAAACAAAAAGAAAAAGGAGACAAAAGGAGACATACGAAGGTGATATTATAAGAGCCATGTTCATCTATATTATCATCGAGATGAATTTGTTTTAAAAAAAAGAAAAAGGAGACAAAAGAAAAAGAAAAAGGAGACAAAAGGAGACAAAAGGAGACAGAAAAAACAGAAAAAAAGAAAAAGGAGACAAAAAAAAGAAAAAGGAGACAAAAGGAGACAAAAGGAGACAAAAGGAGACAAACAAAAAGAAAAAGGAGACAGTAAAACTTACAAAAGTAATAGTATATGATCCGTGTTCGTCTAGGTTATCATCAAGATGAATTTGTTTTAAAAAAAAGAAAAAAAAACAGAAAAAAAACAGAAAAAAAAACAGAAAAAAAGGAGACAAAAGGAGACAAAAGGAGACAAACAAAAGGAGACAAAAGGAGACAAACAAAAGGAGACAGTAAAACTTACGAAAGTAATATTATATGATCCGTGTTCGTCTAGGTTATCATCAAGATGAATTTGTTTTAAAAAAACGAGAAAAAAAAAGAACAAAAAAAAAAAGAAAAGGAGACAAAAGGAGACAAAAGACAAACAAAAGGAGACAAAAGGAGACAAAAAAAAGAAAAAAAAAAACAAAAAACTTACGAAAGTAATATTATATGATCCGTGTTCGTCTAGGTTATCATCGAGATGAATTTGTTTTAAAAAGGAGAGAATTTGTTTATCTTCGTCAGAAAGAAGAGACAGCTGAGGGTGGTTAGTGAGCGAAATAAACCAAAAAGAAGGTATATTATAAATTATATTTTGTCTCCTTTTTATAATAGGTTTTTTCTTTTTATCGTATTTTATTTGTATATTCATTTGTTCTCTCGCACACTCTGTATCTATCTCTTCTATTTGTTCTTGTATAGTTTCTAGCTCCTTTATATATGGCTGCAGCAACAACTCTCTACTCCTGCTGCTGCTGCTGCTGCTGCTGCTGCTGCTGCTGCTGCTGCTGCTGCTGCTGCTGGGGGAGGGGGGAGATAGCAGCTTTCGCTGCTTGCTGGGATCGATATCATCAGCAGTAGAAACACGATCCCGCTTCGTCATCTTCTTTTTTCTTTTTTTTTATTTTATTTTATTTTATTTTATTTTTATTTTTTTTTTGGTTTATTTGT
>NW_013568894.1:5904-7873 GCF_000499745.2 Eimeria mitis | reverse complement strand
AAATTTATTTTATTTTATTTTTTATTTTTTTATTTATTTCGGTGCATGCAAGCTGCGTATACACCCGAACCCTTCATTATCTTTATCCTAAACCCTAAACCCTCAAACAAATAAAAATAAAAACAAATAAAAATAAAAATAAATAAAAATAAATAAAAATAAATAAAAGTAAAAATAAAAGCAAAATTAAAAACAATAAATACAAAAATGATACGATAACTGCTGCTGTTACTGCTGCTGCTGTTTTTGCTGTTTCTGCTGCTTCTGTTGCTGCTGCTGCTGCTGCTTCTGCTGCTGCTGCTTCTGTTGCTGCTGTTGCTGTTGCTGCTGCTGCTGCTGCTGCTGCTGTTGCTGCAGCCAGTGGAGCTCTATTTGTCTTTATTGCAGTAGGAGGGAACTTATAAAAAAATAATAAAAATAAAAAAATAAAAATAATAACATAAAAAAAATTAAAACAATAAAAATAAAAAATAATAAAATAAAAATAATAAAATAAAAATAATAAAATAAAAATAAAATAAAAATAAAAAAATAAAAATAAAAATAAAAAATATATAATAAGTAACAAGATAACAATATAGTATTGTAATAATAAAATATGATGATAGTAGTGAAATAATAAAATACAGTTGCTGCAGCTGCTGCTGCATCTGCTGCTGCTGCTGCTGCTGCTGCTGCTGCTGCAGCAACTGCTGCTGCAGCTGCTGTTCCAACTGACGCTGCAACTGCTGCAGCAGCTGCAGCAGCAGCTGCTGCTACAAGTTCTGCTGCTGCAGCAGCAGCTGCTGCTGCAGCTGCTGCTACAAGTACTGCTGCTGCAGCAGCTGCAGCTGCAGCAGCAGCAGCAGCAGCTGCTGCTGCTGCTGCAGCTGTTTCTGTTTGAGATACTACTTCTGTCTCCTTTTGTCTCCTTCTGTCTCCTCCTGTCTCCTTTTGTCTCCTTTTGTCTCTATTTCCCTCTATCTTTGTTTTTTTGTTTTTTTTTTGTTGCTGCATGCATCTGTCTACTGTTCCTAAACCCTAAACCCTAAACCCTAGACCCTAAACCCTAAACCCTAAACGCTAAAGCCGTTTTCGCTTGCATGCATTAACATATATAAAGACAAAGAAAAAGAGAGAGACAAAAGGAGACAAAAGGAGACAAAAGGAGACAAAAGGAGACAAAAGGAGACAAAAAAAAAGAGAGACAGAAGCAGACACAGAGACAGAGAAAAGGAGACAAACAAAAGGAGACAAAGAGAGACAAAAACAAACAAATATATTTATTTTATAAAAAAATAAATAAACAAATATATTTATTTTATTTCTCCTTAACATCTATCTCTTTCTTTATTATAAAATAATAAACAGTCTATATCTCTTCTCTCTCTCGTCAATACCTGAGGGGGGCCCCCCCTTGGGGGCCCCCAAATCAAATCTTCTGGGGGCCCCTAAACCCTCTACTGCGGGCCCCCGGGGGGCCCCCCTGGGGGCCCTAAATCAAATCTTTCGGGCCCCTAAACCCTCTACTGGGGGCCCCTAGGGGGCCCCCAGGGGCCCCTCATGGGGCCCCCCAAGAGCACATAGGGGCCCCACCTAGGGGCCCCCGAAGGGCCCCAGGGGCCCCCCTCGTAGGGGCCCCCCCTAGGGGCCCCTCTAGGGGCCCCTGGGGGCCCCTTCTTGAGGCGCGTATGGACCCCTTCTGGGGGCCTCTAAACCCTGTATTGGGGGCCCCTACGGGGCCCCTAAGGGCCCTTACTGAGGCCCCTAAACCCTCACTAAGGGGCCCCCAGGGGCCCCTCCTTGGGGCCCCTGAACCCTCGACTTGGGGGCCCCCCTAGGGGCCCCCAATGGGCCTCCTGGGGGCCCCCTAGGGGCCCCCAAAGGGCCTCCTGGGGGCCCCCCGGGGGCCCCCTAGGGGCCCCGAAAGGGTACCGCTAAGGTTTCATAGGGGGCCCCCTCTGGGGCCCCTCATTGGGGGCCCCTTGGA
>NW_013568894.1:4985-5804 GCF_000499745.2 Eimeria mitis | reverse complement strand
CTAAACCCTCACTAAGGGGCCCCCAGGGGCCCCTCCTTGGGGCCCCTGAACCCTCGACTTGGGGGCCCCCTAGGGGCCCCCAAAGGGCCTCCTGGGGGCCCCCTAGGGGCCCCGAAAGGGTACCGCTAAGGTTTCATAGGGGGCCCCCTCTGGGGCCCCTCGTTGGGGGCCCCTTGGTCCCCTGATGCGTTGCTACTTTGTTAGTTGAGTATTGTTTTAGTGTGTGAAATCTAGGGTTTAGGGTTTATGAGGGTTTATTAGGGTTTATTAGGGTTAATTAGGGTTTATGTGTGTTATAGAAAGTATGCATATAAGTTTTTAAAATATAAGGAGAAGGAAAAGGGTACGTAGATATAAACCCTCTTCTGTCCTGGGGCCTCCACTTGTTATCGTATCTCCGTCGGGGAGGGTCACAATAAAAACTAATCTCTCTCTTTCTTTCTCTCAGCACGCGCAGCGCCTCCTCGGGGTTGTAGTTGTTTGCATGCAGCAGCTGCAGCGCCAGGTCTGGGGAAAAAGGGGGTACTACGATGGGGGGCCCCCGAAGAGTCTGAGTAACGAGAAGGGGTTGATGGGGGGCCCCATGATGCTGCTGCATGCTGTAGATATAAAGATAAATCCTTATCACTGTTTATAAGAGATTTACTTGCTGCTGCTGCTGCTGCTGCTGCTGCTGCTGCTGCTGCTGCTGATGAAGAGGAAGAGGAGGAGGAGGGTTCTCCAGTTGCTGCTGTTGCTGCTGCTGTTGCTGCTGCTTCTGCTGCTGCTGCTTCTGCTGCTGCTGATGCACGAGCAGCAGCAACACGCAGCAACGCACCA
>NW_013568894.1:4081-4885 GCF_000499745.2 Eimeria mitis | reverse complement strand
TGCTGCTGCTGCTGCTGCTGCTGCTGCTGCTGCTGCTGCTGAGGAAGAGGAAGAGGAGGATGAGGGTTCTCCAGTTGCTGCTGTTGCTGTTGCTGCTGCTGCTGCTTCTGCTGCTGCTGCTTCTGCTGCTGCTGATGCACGAGCAGCAGCAACACGCAGCAAAGCACCCGCTGAATAAACTAAACAAGGTCCTAGGGGCCCCTCATCATCAGGGGCCCCCATAAGGTTGGGGGGCCCCCCTAGGGTCTCACCTAGGGGGCCCCCTAGGGGGCCCCCTAGGGGGCCCCCCCCTGGGGGCCCCCCATCGTCTATATCAGCAGCAAGAAAGAAAGGGGGTAGATAGGGTGCCTGATACTGGGGCCCTACATTAATCCTGCATACACTACTGCTGCTGCTGCTGCTGCTGCAGCTGCTGCTGCTGCTGCTGCTGCTGCTGCTGCTGCTGCGTCTTCTTATAGATGAAGGGCTGGGGGAGGAGGAGCGGGATCGGGATCGGGATCGGGTCCGTGGGGACCGCGGCAGCAGCAGCGAGGGGTTCACCCCATGGGGGCCCCTCCGGGGGGCCCCTGGGGGCCCCCCTGGGGGCCCCCTGGGGGGCCCCCCCGGGGGCCCCTCTGCTGATAAGGATCTCTGTCCTGCTGCTGCTTCTGCTGCTGCTGCTGCTGCTGCTGCTGATGATGATGATGGTGATTGTGGTGGTGGTGTGGAGGCACGTGATGCTGCTGCTGTGCCTTCTGCTTCTGCTGCTGCTGCTGCTGCTGCTGCTGCTGCTTCTGCTGCTGCTGCTGCTGCTGCTGCTTCTGC
>NW_013568894.1:296-1295 GCF_000499745.2 Eimeria mitis | reverse complement strand
CTAGCCAGCTAGCTAGCTAGCTAGCTAGCTAGCTGGCTAGCTAGCTAGCTAGCAGGTTAACTGAGCTAGCTAGCATCCCCTCGTCCGTCTCCATGGAAACGGTGTTGTGTTTAAAATGGCTAGCTGAGGTGTATGTACACCCCAACAACAACTGAGCTGGAGGGTCTCCTTTTAGTTTATTTTATATAATAAAATATATTTTATTATATTATATTATTATTTTTATTATTTTAAAATAATATAATAATATCTACTTATACATACACCTTGGGGTGTATAGGGAGGTGTACACACTCCAGCCTCTATTTATTTTTTTATTTTTCTTTCTTTTTGTTTTTATTTTATTTTAATTTTTTAATTTGTTTTTATTTTATTTATCTTTTTCTTTTTATCTTCATCCGTTGGTAATAAAGGCTCTTTTTCTTGCTGCTGCTGCTGCTGCTGCTGCTGCTGCTGCTGCTGCTGCTGCTGCTACAACAGCAGCAACATCAGTATTTAAAATAAAACAAGTTGCACCCATTCCATTCCTAAACATAAATTTAATTTTTTTTTTCTTTTTCTCTGTCTCCTTCTCCTTCCTGCTGCACTTGTTGCTGTTCCTCCTCCTGCTGCTGCTGCTGCTGCTGCTGCTGCTGCTGCTGCTGCTGCAGCAGCTGTTTGGGTGCTTTAAAGCACCACCCTCCATCAATAAGTTTATATTTAGCGAAATAATAATTAAGTACATCGACAAGATGCTCTGAGCCTACAAAAAAAGGTATTCTATCTAAAAAGGAGATAGGTTGTATAAGCAACAAACGAATAAAACCATCGCTAGCTTTGCCCCCGCTTTGCTCCGAAATAAACCCCAACGGAAAGCACTGAAATAACATATTTACTGATGGTTGAGGATCGGTAAATGTTGGTGGGTATATATATATACCACCCTTTAGCATATTGCGGTGGAAATCTATAAACAAATACACACAAAAAAATACACATGTTTATGTTTTATTTGTTTAT